>NW_005842552.1:135850-139492 GCF_000455745.1 Alligator sinensis
ACTAGTCTGAAAAGCACTAAATTAAGTCAATGGAAGAATGACATGAGAAGGACAGCCTTAGGGCAGAGCACAAGATTGGGAGTCTAGAATTCATAACCTGCTTTGGTCTCACTATCTGCAGAAGTAGGGGCTAAATGCACTTACTAGGCCAAATTAGTCTCAGTGATTTACTAATGCCATCAGGTAAACAGTACTACTGTCAAGCTCATCTTAATCTACAAATTGGGGTGGAGGAGGAGGAGTAGTCTAGTAATAAAATATTGCCTACATTTTAAAAGGACACCTTCATAAGTTACTCTTTACAGAGGACTGGTACTGAATTTTCTGCATGCAAAAGACTACAAACAATCCTGCAGCGTTTCAGAGTGCAGCATTTCATTCTGGACAAGCAGCTTCTCTGTCTAGATAAGCACTTTCCACCAGCAAGAACAGCTGTCTCCGAGACCACTTAGCAGTAAACGAAAAGTACTTTTTAGCATTTACCCCACTCCCTCACTCCTTAATTATTTAAGGATATAGCTCTACTTCCAGAAGAGAACTCAATCAGTGTATACAAGTCTAAAGTGCGGGAGAAGTAGTTTCAGCTAGGAATTATGTGGAGGTTTTCAACAGGAAGAAGAGTACAACATTATTTCAATTAAGTAATAACGGTAGTTCAGCTGAACCAGACACATGATCAGAAGTTACTAAATCTAGAAACTCCTGAACTATAATTAAATTTGAACTAAAAATACCTCCAAAAAACCCTCTGATTCCACCTAAGTAAAATCCAGATGGATTAACAAACTTTGTCATTAAAAGATCGTCAGATTCAATATAATGTCACTTGCCCAGCCTGATTTAACTGACTGAAAACAGCAGTTGGAAAAAAATATACATGTTCCTTCTGTATGTTATCCACCTTTAGTAGATGGAAAAATACTGCATGTGACCACAAATGTGACATCGTACATAAAGATCAGGCAGAGTAACAGCAATCCAGATTAAAATCCATCAGCAATGGTGAAACGCTAGCAGAGAATCAGAGTGCTTCCACCAATAAATAAATAAAAATGCAACTAATATAAAAAATTCTTCTTCAGACTCAATACCATACATTTGAAGTATTTCATAGTTAACTACAGCAGATAAAACATTTAAATGAACCACACCAATTCCTTTATCACATCCAAGATTTTATACTAGAGCAATAGCTTGCCAATATGAGAAATACTGTCTCATCAGACTATTTCATTAATAGCACACAAGACTCACTTCCTGCAACTGCAGAGATCCCCGCTTACATAAAAGGTCATAAATACAGAAATATCCCTGCATGGAGCTTGTTATTAAAATAATTAGAAAAGGGATGTTACAAAAACATTATGGTAATGTTATAATGGAACACGTAATAAGTTACACACATTCAGAACATGCAACCCTAAGCAAATAACTGAAAAGATTTCATTCCGTCTGTTAAGCCTAAAAAAAGTCTACTCTGACATCTTGGATGCTTGACTGCATCAAAAAAATTACTCTGAAACTGAACATTAAGAATTTAGCCTAAAAATATCAGAACACCTTGGGCTAGCAAAGAACAGAAACTCCAGATATAAGAGTAAGATTTTACTGAGTTACCCTTAAACAACAGAAAGGCGTTCAGGCGGGAAGATTCCAGATTTTGTAAAAAGCGTGTTCATCCAAAGTGGTGTCGAACTACGCAACTCCGATGACAGCCCAACTCATCTGCTTCGACAGAATGATGCAACTTTAGGGAAGAATCAGAAAAATACTGAATTACTATGACATTGCTTTCCAGAAAGGATCTAAATATATTGAGCCTAATAATTAGTACAGTCCAAACAACTTTCTCTCAACTAACATTACAGCTATTACAAGGTAATGCAACTATAAAATGATTTAAGAACATGAACTAAGAGGATCAAAACTAGAAAGTTCACTGATGCCTTGAAAGCCTATTTCAAGGGTCTAATCTATACCTGATCATCTTTCATATAATTTTATATATGGAAGGTAATTATGAGAAATTAGGATACAAAAAGGAAGACCAATCAATCAAGTCTAAGTATCAGATATGACTAAAAGTGATACCAGGCTCAGCAAGGCTTGAGGTTATAGCTCAGCTTGACCTTGAGGCTCACATTCTGGGGATAGGCCGGCCGTAAACAGCCTTCACCCTTGGAGCAGGGTCTCCTGTGCCAAGACCTGTGCCTAGCACAGCTAGTCCACTTCACTGGGTGACAGATGTCACCCACTGTCCTGCAGGGTCAGGCCCCTGCCACTCCCAGGGTTTCAGGGGTCTGATGCTGCAGGACAGTTACAAACAGGGGGACTGACCTGGGGTGTGCCTCTGCAAGAACTCAAGGCATCCCCCATGCACGCCTCAAATGGGCATGGCAGCACCTTACATGCACCTGGGGAAGCACCTGATGGGGGATTTCTGGGTCAAGACTCTGCAGACAGGGACCCCTGAAGACCTGTGAGCACCTGTCCAGGGTTCCCCGAGTTGAACAGGCGCGTGGCAAGTCATGACACAGCAGTGGGATATGTGTCCTGGGGACCCACTGTGTGGGAATTCCCAGGGCACATCTTTGTAAGAAGGCATCCACGCCAGACTTGCACTCCCAGCTCTTGTGGAGCCTGATCCTGCATGCCCCTGGCATTCCCCTGCAGGGGTGTTTTTGGGGCATGCAGAATTGAGCCCCTGAAGCGGTGGGCGAGCCAGCCCCAGGCAGCTGGAGAGCACAGACAGCTCCGAGATGCCCACGTTCTCCTGCCATAAAGCAGGCAGACATCCTCTGCAAATTTATACTACCTGTTATCACAGCCACAATTTTCAGCATTTATGGCGTGACAAGGGGCACAGGCATCTGGTTGCTCAGGCTTTGTGCCACCGCAAATTTTTACGGCGGTGCAAAGGCAACGCCCGTTTTCAGCAGCAGTGTCACCGACTCTTTGAGAAGTCAGTGAAGCCGTAACCACTCACAGCAGCAGACGACCTGCAATCCAGAACGACTGCACGCAGCACCGCGCTCGCCTTCAATCTGCGTCTGGGCCACTTCAAACTTGGGCCTAGGCATAGCAACCTACCACTAAGAAACGAATCACTGGAGCCAACATCACCACCACCCATGTGAAAACTTCAGAGAAGAACTAATTATTGCCGTTCAAAACTGCTTCAATTTCAGAAACCGTATTCAAAAAACTCTCGCAAACCATTAATTCTCTAAATATATATGGTGCAAATAAGTCGCTCCAAGAGTCAGAAAACTGGGAAGCCCTTTACTTTGTAGCCTCTCACCGCACTTAGGTCTCTAAAACACAGGTGCTCGCTGACTTTTTGTTATCGCCAGACATTTCAGGACACAGGACCGGGCGGGTAACAACACCCAATAACCCAGCAGCTGGACGTCCACAGCCTAAAAACAAACGCCCGCAAGTGAAACAGCCCCCTCCTCCCCTCCTAGCAGGAGCCCGCGTGACTCATTCTTGACACGAAATTAAAAGCAGGTCGCTTTAAAAAAACAAACCAAACAACAAACAAAACCCCCCAAAACAACCCATTAGGGATGCAGCAAGTGAAAGTTTAACCTATTAACAGGCAAGAACATCTCTGGTCTTAAAAGAGCAGGCACAAGGCTG
>NW_005842552.1:139945-154206 GCF_000455745.1 Alligator sinensis
GGCGTTTCGACCTGCCCGGCAACCATTTTCTCACTGGCTGAGTGAGGGGTTCCGCCCCCGCCCCCCTTCCGCGCGCTGGTCCAATCGGGAAGCCGGGGGGAGGGGCGCGAGTCAAAATGGGCCAATGGCAACGCGCGCAGTCGCCGTTCCAACCTGGAGGAGGGGGGCGGGGCACGTGGCGGGCCCACCTCTGCTGACACCCGCGGGACGGGCTGGCCTGGGCTGGTCCGGTGTGGTCCGGTCTCGTCCCGCTGGGGTTGGATGTCTCCGGGGCGGGGCGGTCTGTGTTATTAGGCAGACCAAAAACTAGAACTCTTGGGTCCAAAACGATCCCTTTTATGAGACCAGCTGGGCAAGTTTTGGGGCGCAAAGCCCCTTGGGCAGGCCCTGGGGAAAGCATCGATGGTTCAAGATGGGAAAAGTCTCCGTTATTACACTGACTGGGTTCCGCCCTGTGCCGGGAGAAGGGCGTTTGTGCCCCAAACCTCGCGAAGAGCAATTTTTCCAAGGAGTCGGTCTCCTAGAGGACGCCACGTTGACCCAAAGCACCTTGTCTGCCCCAAACTTACCCGTGTCCATCATCCTAGGGTGCCCCTGCCCTGCTCCCAGCAACAATGAAAGTTGGTGTCTATGATGTGCTTCATTGGGGGGTGGGGGAGCACACCTGGGCCCTTGCAGGTAAGGACATGTGATTTCCCCTCTTTCCCAGCCGGGTCAGACACGCTCCTGCCATCACCGGCCCAGGTCTGGCTGGGTGGGGAACAGGGCTGTCATAGATCCATAGAAAATGAGGGTGGAAGGGACCTGAGGAGGTCACATCTAATGCAACCCCCTGCTCAAAGCAGGACCATCCCCAACTACATCATCCCAGCCAAGGCTTTGTCTACCCACCGTTAAGGAAAGAGCGCCCAGCTTCCCCAGGGTACCCCTAAGCTGGGAAAGTGGGTGCTCTAGGGCAGTGGTTCTCAACCTCTTTTGTATCAGGACCCATTTGTAAACGTCAATGACAGTCCAGTAAATAGTTTAAGTAGAAAACAGACCCCTGACCCTGCCGGGGCTGTCACTCCCAGCGCACAGCCCCCAGTGTATGGAGCAGGGGTGTGTCTGGGGGGGGGGGCGGCACAGGGGGGCCCCACGCAGCCCCTTGTAGGCTGGCACTCTGCCAGCCCGAACAGGAAAACCCAGGGTTTTACACATATTTTGTTCGCTACCATTTCATATATTCTAGCGACTCACTTCTGGGACACGATCCACAGGTTGAGAAACGCTGCTCTAGGGGTTTCAGGGCCCCAGAGCACCTAGCTGGGATGGTGGGAGACTGCGAGCAGCTCAGGCTGCCTGTGCGCTCCTACCATAGAGCTAACAGTCAGACATCTGCTACAGACCATGCTGCTTTACTATTACCATGTTTTGTTGCCCTACTGATTTGCCTTTCCTTGCCCTTATGGTGGCACAAATGAGACATCAGATGATGTCTGTTTCTGCCAGCAAGTTGGGCTGCAAGCCCTTCTGGCAAATGGACAAAAGTAGGAAAGCAGCACTCACCTCTCACTTAAAAATCCAAAATTTGACCACTGCTTCTCCCAACACTGCTTTCTGCAGCATTTTTATAGTCATTATTTTATCACAGTTGCCACCTTGCCTTGACTAAGACATTGCTCCTCTACACAAGACTCCTGTGTTTCCACCGATTCTCTTCTCACATCAGGAAAATGGAGAAGTGAGGTGCACCTTAAGCTTCTATCAGTGCTGTAGCAAAGTGGGGTTGGGGAGCAACAGGGTGACCACCCTGGGTGCCAAAGCAAAGGGGTGCCAACAGGCACTGCCCAGCTGGGGCGGGGTGTGGGATGGAGCTGCAAGAGGCTTGTTTGGAGGAGCATGGGGATGGGAGAAGGGTGGCTCCCACCACAGTGTGCACTCCCAGGCAAGCATGGGGAGGCATGTGTGTGGGGTGAAGGCGGGCTGGCACTGCAGGCTTTGCCCCAGGCACCAAACTTCGTTGCTATGGCATTAGCTTCTAGCATAATGGTTCTCAACTGAGCTGTCACAGCACCCTTGGGTGACTCAGAATCCTTTCAGGACAGCCACAGGGTTCCATGCAATGTTAGCATGGTTAGGTGTGCAGGCGTGCTTCACATAATAGACCAGAGCTAGGGACAGACATTCAAAAACTCTGAGCCTGAATTGATTGAATCTTTGCAGGTTAGTCTAACCTGCAAAGCTTGAACCAATTTGGAGGTGAATAGACCATAGGCGACACAGGGGGGCACATGCTCCCCCCCCCCCCAATTGGTCTTTGTCGGTCGGGGAGTAGGGAGCGTCAGCAGGTGCCCCCCCGAGAAGCGCTAGCAGCACTTCCAGTTTGCCGCCAGCACTTCCAGCACAGTGTTTATCACCCCTAACTCAGTGTTTATCTGCCAATTAAGAAAACAAAAACTTCTCTCATTAGTTCAAGCTCTTCAACAACTTTTCCCAAGGAAGAAAGGAGGAACATTACCAGCTACTTGTTGACTAGCTCCAAAAAGCCCTAAGCTGACACAGTTCTGCTGTTGTCCTGTCTCCCACATCACAGACCATAGGTAACATGTGGTCTGCTAGCTAATGCTGAGAGGTGTCTGTGTAAGGCCGAAGGGAGGAGGAATCCCTGCTTCAGCAGGGAGTGGGGAGTGGGAGGGTGGAGCAGAAGGAAGCCAGGCAGACTCCGGTGTAGGAGCAGTTTCTGCCAGAGTTGCAGCCAGGGAGCGGAGGGGAGGAGCCAGCCCAGCTCTCTGGAGCAGCCTCGTCCAGTACAGAGAGTATGCCGGGATGTTGGAGGACTGATTTAACTTAAACTGGGAAGGGATCTGGGGCAGACATTGCATAAACCGGTTTGAACCAAATCAGTTAAGTCTGATACTACATTCAACCAGGTCTATCTCAAACCGGTTTCAGCCATTTTCAAACTGGTTTATGTGCATTGAACATCTGTTCTATTTCAGGTTTAAACCAATTTCTGATCACTTAAGCCAGTTTATGTGTAATATCTGTCCCTAGCCCTAGAGGTTTCATATTTGAGTACATAGCATTAGAAGCATTCTGACCCACTATGAGCTCTTATTTTTCCATAGTCAAAAACAGAGTGAAAAGTAAGGGGTGGCAATTGTCTAAGAGGTGCCTTGAGACTACAGAGGTTGAGAACCACTGTTGTAGTGCAGTGAATGGCAAAGATATCAGCCCACAGGCATTAGCAATTTTTTTCTTCCCTTTTTTTCAGTGAGAGCAGCCAAATAAGATGTACATTTTTCACCTATGCTAAAGCAACAGTTGGGCAAAGGTTGCAAATGGAGGCCGTAAAAATAAAATCATGTGACTATTTAAGACAACTTTTCTTTGGCCCTGCTTGAATCTCTCATATATTTGCTTTTCACAAGCATTCATGCAATCAAGTTACATTGGCACAAAACTTTTTGTACAAAGCACATTTCAGAATTGCACATGCAAGTATTTGTAGAGATTCATTTGGAGTCTTGCTGAAATCTGATTTACCTGACAAGTCAGAAAGAAGCAACCCAGATTCCCAGTGAACCAATGTTCAGATTAAATTGACAGACCTGCAGAAACCTAAAAAAGACCCTCCCCAAAACCTTTCTTGCCTAATTTGAGCAGATAGAGGTTTTTTGACAAACATCCCAAGAGCAGAAAACACAGGCTCAGTTCAAGTAAGTTATTCGTTGTAAGCTAACTCAGTTCTAGTAAAAACTAGAAGTTTTTTTCTTTAAACTTGCTCCACCAATATTAACCAGGAATAAAAAGACTATTGGCTAAAAACCAAAATTGCTATTTATGATAAATTAGCGAACAGCTAAGGATAAGTCAAGGGATTCTCAAGACCCACTCTTCGAATGGAATCAGTCTGTCTCCTGCATCTCAAGATGGGTGGCAGTGAGGTGGAGGCAGAGGCTACCGACTGAAAGAAGGGCAGAGGCCAAAGAGGCAGGGAAAACTGTGGTCTAACTCAGCAAAATCCTCTCTTGAAATTAAACTCTCTCCTCTGGCAGAAGGATCCTCTCTCCAGGCTCCTCTTACCCTCCTCCACAGCATGCTGCCACTGGCTTCCCAGCCACAGCTGTGCTCTGACCCTGCTGCTGGGGGGTCACAGCGCACAGAAGGGGAGCGAATGCTGCTGCAAGAAGCAATAATGAATCCTTTTTGACACACTACTCGGGCCGTATTGGAGAGGAACATTGCACTAAGAATGGCTGTTTGGTGACTCCGCCACCCCCACAGTCCATCTGCTGCATGGAGTTTATGCAGAGGGACTGGTGGCAGCTTTGAGGAGGGGGGCTGTGTTTCCCATCCAGACGGCTTCCCTTCCCAGCACACGTTCGGGTGCACATAGAAGAAACTGGCTTCTCAGATGAATAGGTACCAGATTGAACAAGACAGTTAAAGATAGCTACAAGTGTTACCAGGACAATCCTCTACCATATGCTGGGGATCCTCTTTGAAAAAAATTAGCAATAAAGATATACGAATCCCCTTTTTTAGGTTAGATGTGGAAGTGACTTATTAGGGGGTAGTGTACAGTAATCTTTTCAGTGGTACTAATCAGCTGTGGGCTGAGAATATTGTAACTTGCCAAATGTTTAACTATTATGGAAGTTGGGTTTTCTGTTTGGCCAAAATTAAGTCAATCTTCCAAACAAATATGCACTGTTGACATTATTCTTTATTCATACCTCTTGGGACAGGTAGGACATTACTTCAAATAATATATTTCCTGATGCTCAACACTGTTTTCTGCCATCACTGTAAAATGTGATAGCAGGCCTCTACTTTGTGATGCATTGAGTAATTAATTTTATATACCCAACTAGATTTTAGGGTATATTTTATTTATTTTTTTAAACCTGGTTTTCTTTTGCTACTGCTGTAAATGAGTGCTGATGTTTTAAGCAAAGGTTGACAAGAGTCTATGCATGCTGTGACAGATCTATGAGAATCATTAACACAACCCTGTTTAATGGATAAACGTAAGACAAAAGCTGACACATGTAGTTTATGACATAAGTCTGTCATCTAAAATCAACAGCAGCTTTTAGAAGAAGCTACTATGGAAGGCAGATTTCACAGATCATTATATAACACATCCAACAGGCAAGAACAAGTGACAAAAATCATTGCAGATCAAGTAATATGCTAAAAAAGTGGAAACCAATTTAACTTACTAGTTTTTATGGCTGATAAACAGCTGTACATATAGCTCACCTATTTTAAAACAGATCGGAAATATTCAGTTTATATCCATTTACTGCACTTTATTAAGGCTTGTGTTTGTATGCATGTTTAAAAGCTGCTTTTTCTTAAAGCAGTTCTCAAAAGGGGTCATTGTTTGCATTTTGAAAATGTGTTAATTTCCCTGTTATATCTTGAACTACTTAAAAAGCAACTGAAATGTTCAGTGAGCAAATGCAGTCTTTCAGTTTGGACTGTACTTGATCAAGATGGTATCTGTCCATACTGCAGCATCATTTTTGTCCTTGCAGCAAATGCCACAGGAACTTTGATGACACAAAATGATCAGGAACTCAACTGAACATCTTCAGCAACCTCTTGACCTTAGTACTAGGAGAGACACTGGTTCCAAAATGTAAGTAGAAAGAACTCCTCTAACCAAGTAGTAACTACTTCTTGGAGCACTTAAGTTTTCTAGTGGTCTCCCATACAACTACTATTTAAGCCTAAAACATTTACTTGTGCCAAGATCATACTACAAGATGTTATAGCTACAATATTTGACAAAATTGTTATATTTTGCTACAAGTTCCATTGTTTAAAGGAGTGTTAGAAAGCACATATTTCTTTCAAGCATGAAGTGAACAGAAAAAGAACATGCAAATTATGTAACTTGTAAAAACAAATTTTCAGCTATACATCAACTGACTTTTAAAAATATATATATTTGAAGCTCTCAAAGAACAAAACAGGAAAATTAATTTGGTCTCAATACCTAGAAGAGGCAAGCCAGAGAGATGCTACATGTCTTTGTCAAGAGTCACAGAAGTAGCGCCTGACTCATCCAAAAAGAAAACTATGGTCTTTTGATGCACAGTTTTCTGCTTGAATTATAAGATTCTCTTTGCTCCTACTAGTTTAGTGGAGTTATGATTAATAATGTAAACGTTACAAGGACAACACAGCGCACTGCATAAACACTGCATATTATGCGTATAAGAAAGCACCCTTGCTAATTCCAAGTTGGATTGTGAAACACTGCGTTTTTTCATCTGTATCATTCAGCATTCCTTGTACATGGTAAAGGAAGTACTATTCCTTTTAGAGGCTCTCACCTCTGATATAACAAACCATTCAACTTGACACTGCAAAATACCCAGTGTTACTGTGAATTTATCCCTGTATTTTGTCTTTTTTTTTAAAAAGCATTAATTTTTATCTTCCCATTTTATGGAGCCCTTATACTATTCAGTGATTTTTCTAATTGACTTAACACTCAACAAAACTTTTCTGCACATAAGAGTTTGCAGTAGCACATACCTGCCACTCCTTAAAAAAGGCACTGTTTGAAATCTTCCCAAACCTGAAATTCAAGAGAGTTTAATCTAACTTTAGAATAGAAATTTGTCTACAACTTGGCCTGTGACCAATGACTGCAAAGTGAATTTAGGTTTAAAATATTGAATTGATTATAAAGCCTGAATGCTCACCATTAAAATGCATGCACTTTCCTGCTAGCCATACACTGAAAAGGCACTATCAAATATAGCGTATAAAATGTCTTCAAAATGATGTTTTTTTGCAAGTGCTCCTATTTTCGCTAGTTTATGAATTTGATTATTTTCATTTGAATTTTCCATACAATGGGGAACTTTCTCTGCCTTTGTATTAATCAAGGATCACCATTTACAAACACTGCATGTGTACACTTGAAACACTGCAAAACAACTCGTAGAAACAAGGAACTCTTATTCCCAACACCTTAACAAAGCTCCTATTGAGGTCAGTGGGAGTTTTGCCTAACTAAGGAATGCCTTACATCATTCATATGCTAGATCCAGCCCATTAGCTAAGGAAGGGACATCAGAGTTAACTGAGGAAAAAACAAGACTAAGGTTCAGGTATCTTCTGTTGGCTTTAGAGGAACAAGGGGCTGGGGTGGTGTAGGCATCAGTTCACGGCCCAGAGGTTGCAAGTTTGAGGCCATACTAGAAGTGTTCATGGCACAGCCTGTCAGCTTCCAATTAAATCTGCAAATTCTGCTAAATACCTTGTCCTAAAGACATGAAAAAGGAAAGTCCTGCCTGACCAACCTGATTGCATTCTATGATGAGATGACTGGCTCTATGGGTACGGGAAGAGCAGTGGATGTGGTGTATCTTGACTTTAGCAAGGCTTTTGATACAGTCTCCCACAACATTCTTGCAAGCAAGCTAAGGAAGTACAGATTGGATGAACGCACTGTAAGGTGGATAGAAAACTGGATGGATCTTCAAAGGATAGTAATCAATGGCTCAATCTCTAGTTGGCAGCCTCTATCAAGTAAAGTGGCCCAGGGGTTGGTCCTGGGGCCGGTTTTGTTCAATGTTTTCATCAGTGACCTGGAAGATGGGATGGAGTGCACCCTCAGCAAGTTCGCAGATGACACCATCTGCTGGGGGGAGTAGTCAATATGCTGGAGGGTAGGGCTAGGATTTAGAGCGGGGCTGGGCAAAGTGTGGCCTGGGGCCCTGATGCAGCCTGCCAGGCCATTCTATCCGTTCCGCGCTCCCCCCGCAAATTAATATTTTATCTACCCCTGGCTGCCTGTTATGTGGCCTTTGATGGCTTGCAAAATTCAGTAAGCAGCCCTCTGCCCAAAATAATTGGCCGTCCCTGATTTAGAGAGACCTCAATGAATTGGACCAAAAGAAATCTTATCCATCCACATGCGGTGTGGATGTTTGGTTCCCTGCGGACAACTAGCGGCTGCACCTTGCACCACAGCTAGTTGCCCCTGGGGAATGCCCGTGGCACAGGCACTCTGATGCATGGCGAGTTACCCCGGGGGCAGTAGGGTAGGGTGGGACCAGCACTGGGCTCCTGGGGGCCTCCTAGGGTTGCAGCAGCAGCAATTCTGCTGTGCGAAGCCTGGCCAGCAGTCGCAGCACTGCTCCAGGTGGCCTGGTTTCACTTTTGAGCAGCGAGCACTGCCTATGAGTGCGCTGCTCTGCCTTTTTTCTCTGCGGGTTTTTTTGACCACTGGATATCAAAAAGCCCTGTGAACTGCTTCCCTGAAGCATGAAGAACAGCTGAATGCGTGGTATGTGGTGCTGCAGGTGGGTCTGCGGTGCCACATACTGCACAGCTGCACTTGTCTGGATGCGGCCAGGAGGTTCAATAAAGAGAAGTGCAAAGTCCTGCACTTAGGACAGAACAACGTCATATACTGATATAGTCTGGGGATCAACTGACTAAACAGTAGCTCTGTAGAAAAGGACCTGGGAGTTGCAGTGGGCAGTAAGCTGAGCCAACAGTGTGCCCTTGTTGCACAGAAGGCTAACAGCATATGGGGCTACATTATTAGGAGCATTGCAGCAGATCGAGGGAACTGATTCTTTCCCTCTATGCTGCACTGGTGAAGCCACATCCAGAGTAAGCCCCCTACCACAGAAACAATGTGGACAAATTGGAGACAGTCCAGAGCAAGGCAACAAAAATGGTTAGGGGGCTGGGGCAAATGACTCTTGAGGAAAGGCTGAGGGAACTGGGTTTATTTAATCTGGAGAAGAGAAGCCTGGGAGGAGGGATTTAATAGCAACTTTCAAGTACCTGAAGTGGGTGGGGATGTTCAAAGAGGACGGAGCTAGGCTGTTCTCAGTGGTGGCAGATGACAGAACAAGGAGCAATGGTCTCAAGTTGCAGCAAGGGAAGTTTAGATTAAATATTAGGAAAACTCTCTTATGAGGAAGGTAGTAAAGCACTGGAACAGGTTACCTAGAGAGGTTGTAGAACCTCCATTCTTGGAGGTTTTAAAGACCTGGCTAGACAAAGCCTTGGCTGGGATGATCAAAGTGGGGATGGTGCTGCTTTGAGCAGGGGGTTGGACTAGATGACCTCCTCAGGTCCCTCCCAACCCTCATTTTCTATGGAGCTATGACTGCACACAAATGGTAGCTTGACATCTTAGTGAAAGTTTGTTTTCTGATCTATAAAGAATCATTAAATTGGGGTCTCTTACTCCTTCAGCAGACACTTGCATCAAATGCAAAGTCCTCTAAATAACAATAGGATAGAAGGTTTGTAATAAGGTTTAGAAGAGACAGAATCAGGTTACTGAGATTTTTGTTGGTATGGAACTAATGAATTTTATTTCATCACAGAAAGTGTTAACACCAAGTCTTAATGTTTAGCTAGGCTTTAATACCTTTATCATTGTAGCAGGCACATTGAGTTGTGCTAAGGCTCTTAGCCATAGTCCAGGACTTCCCAGAACTACGCAATAAAATTGAACAGAGCACCTTCTGTGGCACCGGGAGATGTGAGTGCTGACTGGTGCACTAGGTGAGCAAGGCACAAGTTTCCTTATAAAGAATGTGCCCAGCATAGTGCCAGGGGAATTGGTGCACCATATAAGGAATGCTTGGCACAGTGCCAGGGGATAGGACAATGTGGTATGAAAAAGTTCTAAAAAATAGTTAACACAAGGGAAGGTGTGAGAGCACGCAGTAAACCTGAAAAAAAAGAAATAGACACAGCTGCTGCATCTCTGCTTAGCCTCTTGTAGCCTAAGATCAAGTGGGGGCAGCCGAATACCAAGACCTCTGGGCTTGGGCCTGCACGTAGGATGCCTGCCAATAGATTTGGGAGTACCTGAAGTCCCAAGGTGAAATCCTGGGATGGAGGATGCTCACCAGTTGTAGCACCATACATGGTGTTTAGAATGATTGAGCAGGCAGAACTCAATCAATAACGGTTTTGGAACAATTCAGTTCTGCTTAATTGATATGATTTGGAACTGATTTGGCCAATTTGACTTGGAACATGAAATATATTAATTAAAAAAATCTCTGCTGGACAACAGAGAAGCCATAGACATCACACCCAGTGGAAGATCCAAGGCACTGTACACCTGACAGTCGCTGCTGAGAGACCTACAGAGTCACTCATCAGGTTGTATTATAGGGAGGAAACCTGTAATATTATGTAAGTGTTACTGTTAAAGTTCACTTGATACGAAATCAGATGAGTTGCCATGTCACTCTTCAGAGCTCTGGCAAAAAAGAAATCTTACCGGTAACAATCATCAGTCATGCTTTCAAACATTGCACAATTCCACTCATGAGCTTTGGGGTGGGAGTGGCGGTGAGCAGACAATAGAAATTTCTCTTTATGAAAAAATACATACTTTTTGCAGATGCCAATACCTCTTTGGAAACTATGAAGCGTATGTATGTATGTATGGCAGAATGGGAGTTAGGTTCTCCCTTCTGCTCAGTCTACTGAGCAGTTGATGCAGTCCCTTTATAGGGCAATTATACCTTGTAGTTCTCTCTCAAGTCTCTGGACATTCTTGCAGTTCTTTTTAAGATGGCTGTGCACAATATTTTTAGTCACTACTGTTGTGATCTAGGCTTCAACTATCTGTACATGAACATACATTTATGAATAACCCTACAAGAGGCTGTTGAACTGACAGGGAGATTTAGGCTGACCCTGTTCCACCTTAACCCAGTCTGGATCACTGCTTGGCTTTGTAAGCAAAACCTGATAGTGTGTGCTCAGCCTTCTTTCTGTATACCCAGGCTAGTTCCTACTTTGGTTCATCAATGTCCTTGGATCCTAACACTGTTAGTGTTCCTCATAGGCCTCTACTGTTATCAGTCCTAGCTGCTTCACTATTTCCTTGGTCTAGAATACAAAGTTGACCCACTCTGGAAGCCTTCTTTTTACTAGGACCTGTCCAGGAAACAAGTCTACAGATCCAAGGGACTCCTAACTTTCTGGATTCCCAGCTCAGATTGATACTCACTTCCTGGCCTGTAGCCCTTCTGGTCTCTGGAATGGGGTCAGCTAGAACTGGGCAGTCACTAGTCCTGATCAGTCTTTCTTGTTCAGCTGCTCTAAGTTGTCTTTACTTGCCTTTATCCTGTGCAATGTTTACAAGCCTCATCACATTATGCTTCTAGTGTAGATGGTCCTGATTTTGTGTTACACTTTTTGCATTACGTTTTGTGGAGGCAAATAACGGATCTTGTTTCGCCCTGTTTTTTCTTCCATTTTGTCTAGTTGTAAAGTAAATGACAGACAGACAGGACAGACAGGACAGACTTTTTCACTGTGGTTTTACTACTAAAAACACAAGGTATATAAGCATCAGTTATTGGGAACTTTTCAAGTACCTTCAGAACTATCTGTAACATAAAAAAACATTTGTTAAAATGAAGTTTACTTTGATTTACATTTGTTAAACATCTGACTTCAAAAACAGCATACAGACAAGCTGAAGAACAAACAATTCTTCTAAGTTAGAAGATTCACATATAAAACACTAACCTTTTGAAGAATGCAAGTCACACCTCTGGAAAGGCACTTTTAGCCCAGACCAAATATGCTCCATTTTCTGTTTGCTTCTTGATACAAGTCATTGTTCAGCTCAGTCTGGATTACTACGCTTTTGCTAAGTACCTGAAAATGCTGAAAATGAGGATAAAACTAAGCAGCAGGGGGTGCAACAGTCAAGCTTATTTGAAGAACATCAGATTTGCAGCTATTTGCTTCCAAGTCTTCAGACCTACTTTGAGCTAAAGCTAGAGCTAAGCACTGGCATTTGGACCAGCTGTTTAGCGGCTTAGCCACAATGTAGTTTGCCATATTAGTTTGTAGAGAAAAGATAATCCTAGAATTCATCAAGAGTCTGCTAAAGACAAGGATGGGATGTCACAAAAGGCTTTTACAATACCTGAATGTTCCTTCTTAGCTTCCACATCTACATGAAGAAGTCTTCTTTAGACACGTGCTATTAATGTATATAACCAGCTGTGCTCTACTCCTGTGCAAAATCTATTGGGGTTGATCAGCTTAGTTCAGGGGTGGCCAACCTGTGGCACTCATGCCACAAGTGGCATTGGAAGCCTACATGTGGCAGACTAGGGAGGGGATGGGCAGCATAGAGGCAAATGGGGCAGGAAACAAGCAGCAGAGCAGCAGATTGGGTAGGAAGTACAGGACAGGGAGCCGAAGGCAAAGCAGCACACCTGCCCAACCAGGTGTCTCCCACTGGTTTAGTTCTCTTTTACTCCTCTTGAATATGGAATAAGCCAAGCTTCTCTAAAGTTTACCATTTTTGACCTGGGGGTCTCCAGATGTCTGTATGTGTCTAGTCATTAACACCCACAATGAGAAATTTTTAAGTTGACCATATATTATGTGCAGCCTGAAGTTTCATCTGATCTGCCTCTATCTAGGGCATGAGCTTGCCACACTAGCCTGTAAGGAAGGGGTTGTCAATTGGGGGTACACCTACTCCCAGGGGTACTTGAGGAAGACCCTAGGGGGTATGTGTAGGTAGGTGGGGACAGAGCGCTGCTACACACTATCCCGCACTGCCACGCAGGCGCCACCTGCTCAACCAGATGCAGGGGGTGGGGGAAAACACACACGTGGTGGCTGCCACCGCTCCATGTCCAGCCATGCCCTCCCTCCCCGCCACTCCACATTTGGCCGCTGCGGGTACACTGATTGAAAAAGGTTCAAAACCCCTGCTGTAAGGGCTTGTATTTAACTGCTGTCTCTTCTCTTGGAACTAGTACTGAAATAATCAAATGGGCTAGAGAATGAATGGAGTTTCTATTTATAGCAAAAGAGAAGGAATATAATAGGCGTATGGAAGCCAGCTTAGTCTGAGGGTCAAAGAGACACCAATAATGCAACAGAACAACCTGGCAGAAACTTGTGGGGAAGACTAGCACTCAAAAACAAAGGGGTGCCCACAGAAGAGTGATGCTCAGACTATGTCTGAGCCACACGTGGCTCAAGTTTGCATCTGTGGCACGGAAAGAACATTATCAAAATGTATCTTACTACATTACTTTTGGGTACATGTTTCCTGCTATCAGTAAGCACTAGCAAGGTTTATCACTTTTAACATTAACTTACTGGAGCCTTTTCTTTGAACTGGAATATGCTTGCTGCGATGTATTTAGGGATGTACACGTTGCATGGGCTCCTTCAGTGAATGTCGAATGCTCACTGGTGAGATAGTCAGGATTAACTGTCACTGCTATAAGTAATTGTACAAATTAGCTACATGCATTATCATCAAATATCAGCTAAACACCAGTTCATCAGGCGTGCAACAGTGCACATGCAAAATATTTTCCAAAGTTTGTCAAAAAACTCAACAACTCCATAAACTTACACTAGCTAGCCTAAACAGTATCCTTGCTGTTAAACCAATATTCTCCACTTCTTAATCTAATAACCAGGCCCCATTGCCCAAAAGAGCAATTTATTCTTCCAATTTACAGGACATGGCTGCCAAATGTTTAGTATACCCATGATGCATTTCAATGTATTTGTGTACTTGCACATTGTCTCTACAGTGGTGAACCCAAGATGACCAAAAGTCACCCTTAACCAATCTGTATCTTTCCCGCACATAAATTGATGCAGACCGACATGAACTCTTAAAAATCTAGCCCTTGTCCAATTCACAATTTCCAGCTGCCAAAGATGAAAGTGAAATGCAATTTGAACAAAAACTTGAACTAATCAGTGCTTCCCAAACTTTTCCTCAGCATGACCCCTCCCTCCCAACCTGCAGCCCCCCCCCTCCCAGGTGCCCCTCCCTCCCCATCCACAGCCCCACTAGCCCTGTCAGTACCAGCCACCCTCCCAGCCCTACTGGTGCCCTGCATTCAAAATCTGCAGCCCGGCCCCCTCTCCTGTTTCTAGCCCTGCCCCTGTCACAACCCAAAGTTGTGGTTTTTTTGTTTGTGTGCGCTTCAGCACCACTAAATTGCGTTCCCGCTAAATTGCAGCTCTTTTGCACAGTGGAGTGTTCTGCTGTAATAGAGAACCCGCGTGCAGGAGAAGTATTTCCCGCCAGTTTTGTAGCCTTCTTTGCACGGTGCATTTCTTTTGCATTATAGTGATGTACGATGCAAAGGAGATCCCGCCATTTGTATTAAGATTTCTGCCACATTATTGGTCAATCTTAATATAGGCACACGTGGCGGCTAGCTATTGGCTTGCTAGCCGTACAAAAGGCTTGGATAGTTTCCACC
>NW_005842552.1:157198-166610 GCF_000455745.1 Alligator sinensis
CAATCTTAATATAGGCACACGTGGCGGCTAGCTATTGGCTTGCTAGCCGTACAAAAGGCTTGGATAGTTTCCACCCAAGTCGGAGAGAGAGAAAGCACGTGGAGTTCGGGAAAAGAGCGTGAAGATCTCTAAGCGCTGCTGATCCTCTCGAACCCAGCTTTTTCCTTAAGAGGGCAACAGAGGTTTAATTTGCCGAACCCACGGTGCTTCAACAACTCCAGGGGACCTATTTACCGAACCCTCGGAGCCTTAACAACTCCGGGGCCAATAACCTCTAGCCTCTCCCCGTTGCCGATTGCAACCCTAGACGTATCCCTATCCTATGGACCCAATTTTCGAACCCACGGAGTCTTAACAGCTCCAGGGGACCTGGGAACCGAACAAAACCCACGGAGATTCAGCTGCTCCGTGAGAGAGAATTGTTAAACCCGCGGAGCCTAAACCACTCTGGGGTCAAGGAACCGAGTCTATTAGAGTCCTCCAACGAGAACTCAAGCGGAGCTGCGCCTGGAAAGCTGACCAGCCTACACCGCGACCACCTTGGGTGTAAGTAAATAATCTTTTTCAATCAAGCATTACGCCTCCGTGACTGATTGTAGCTCGAGCGTACCATACCGCGCCACGGTTTTCTCCTGCCCCGCATGCCCGGGCTGCTGGCCACAGCCTGCGTGCACAAAGACAGGCCCGGGTCGCCCCCGAGATCGGGAGCCGGCCTGCACACCCCCTACTGCCAGGGCTACAGGACCCAGGCATCACTGGATTTTAGGAAAAAAGCTATTATCACTGTTGATGCTTCAAGCAAACACTAATTGCAAGACAAAACATAGGTTTTTGTTTTAAAGACAGTTTAAAAACAACAGGAGGAGAAAGAGAAAGAAAGATGATGACAGATGTATTTTGCTTACCAGATTACCTACTGCATCATTCGCTCTTAATTATCTTGCTGATCCAGTACAGTATTCTCTCACATATAAAACATGCACCTTTTTCCCAAAAAGAGCTGTTGTAAATCAGTGCTTATAGTGCTCGTATGCACGGATATATGGGAGAGCACTCTGTCATTTACAAGGAAAGATTCCCCCCACTTCATTCTGCTTTTCAAAAAAAAGGTTTTCCAGAGTGTGTATAGAAATGAAATTTCCTCATTTAGAAATTCCTAAATAGTCACGCTATTATTGTCCAGTACTTTTTTTTGTTTTAGTCTCACTGCATCATATGCATTTTCCTTGCACATTTTCATGTGGTACGTCACCCTGCTAATTTAAGATAAACTTGCTATTAGCTTGGAGTTATGGAAGTAATGTTTTACAGCTAAGCAAATAAAGGTCACTTCATGTCCAAGTTTAATACAAAAAATATTTTAAAAGTTCACAAAATCTCACTTATACAAACTGCAAAGTTTGACACATAATGGAGTTAAATATGCAGCTATCTACCAAGTTTAGAAAACTTAATTATGCAATGCTATTTTTCAACCAGCTGTTTCAAAAACACTTAAACAGTAAGTTAAAGACGGACATTTATTTGTTTATAGGTAACCTGTGGAAGCAAGGAACCAGAATGTACCTAAAACTAACTACTGAGGGATTTGAGAATCCTAAAGAGAAATATGAAGTAGGTAAGGTCACCTACAGGAAGGCAAAACATTTGTTAAATGCAAAGTTTATTCCTTTCACAATGTAGTTGGTCCCTTGATACACTTCCATAGAAACAACCTAACTATCTGCAATCTCTGCTCCCCAGGCAGCCAATGTCAAAAGGTTCCAGCAACAAAACAGCTTTTAAAAAAGAAGCCACCTTATAGTAAAATCATGTTATTTGATCCACCTCCAAAAGTGGATATTAGAAACAAAATGAATTACACACTCTAAAACGAATGTGTGAACATCCTTAAAGAAATGAAATGCAATTCAACGTTCCATATACTGCTTGTTATTCAAAAAAATAAGCTGACCAGAAAACCTTGGTAAGAGTGGAGCATGCTAATTTAGGCAAGACATTAGAACACACTAGTAGATATTTCAAGGCCCCTAGCAACACTTTTTATAGTAATTAGTGCAAGATAGTTTTCCCACAAACAAATATTTGATGGTAGACTTCAGTGATAAACAATTCATTTGATGACATTTACATATAAATACACATAAATAAAAACCCTACATAATTTAGGTCTGAAGATAACAAAGACATGGTTTGAACTGAATTAAATGTAATTGCATGTAGCTGGATCAGGGCTCTCCCTGTAATGACACTCAAGTATAAGTTGTATAAAAAGCATCATTGTACCATCCTCAGTTTAGTAAAGTACTACTCTATAAAAACAGAATCATGAAAACAGCGCTTACATTTTAATGTAAAGTATAAAATTGTATATTGATATTTACATACACTTTGCTGAACTACATAAGGTAGCTCATGGTAAAAAAAAACCAAATCCCTTCTTGAAAGTCTTTCAAAAATACATCAACTGCAAATATTTATGATCAAAAGTTACTAAATTAGCAGCTGATAGCACATCTGTAGTAAAAATATATTTTAGGAAAATAGCTGGAAAAATCTAAATGTTGACAAATACTTTAAAATTATATTTAAAGAAACAAAACTGTTGGAAGAAGACAGAAGCAGCTAGCTAGGATAATGGTGACTACTGCATACTGCTCCGAAAGCCATGGGCAACAGCAGGTAGAACAAAGGAGGCAGACAAGGAGGGAATGAGGTGGTCCTAAAAAATAGGAAGTGTTAGTTCAAAAATCAGGAGGTAAAAGAAAAATCTGGTTACCCAAACTCTGTACGACTCTCGCCTTTTCTAGAATTGGGGGTGGGGGTAGGGTGGAGATGATGATGAAAGCAACACTCTTAATGAACACACACTCTTCAAAAACTACAAGGTGGGCAAGGGAGTCCAATCTGGAAAACCCTGGACTCCAACTTAAAAAAAAAAAAAAAAATGTTTATGGTATGTACTTACAGTTCAACAAACAATTAACTAGAATTCTCACACTACAAACTGCATGTTAACTTTAAAAGTTAACAATATTTTGCAATATGAAGTGCTCATATATATTTCTGTAAAATACACGTACAGATTTGCTTGAATAAACTATTGGGAAAAGTGTTTCCGTAAGTCCTTTACTTCCTTGAAGGAGCTCTCTCTCTCTCTCTTCTACATAGGTAGCGGTTTCAAGATTCAACAAGAATTTCCACAATGTGGTCAAGCTCATTAAGATCAGATTTACAGTTAGAGTTAGAATTTGTGGTGGTCTGAGAAGGAAATGTTTCAAGTACATCACAGTGTCCCATTTTGGTGTTGCTCATCATTCCCGTTAACATTGTATCAAGGTCGTAGTAAGAATTATCAACCTCTGAAAACAGATCTTCAACAGAATTTGGGCTTTTGTTCTCTAACGTCTCAAATATTTGATCCAATGATTTTTGAAAATTTCCTCTATTTTCTTGTGGGCTCTCCATTTCCCACATGTTACTTTGCAGATTTCTTGGAGCTTGTCCTGAAGAAACCGTTGACATAATTTCTGAACTATCTTGTGACTGGGTCTCCTCAAAGTCTTTAGGGAAGGTACTATAACCTGGACCGTGCTTTCCCTCAGTTTGTTCCCTGGATGAACGACATAGTATATCGGTTGAAACCAAGCGGTCTAGGGAAGCATGCCCTGCATTCTGCGTATTTATCATCTGCCAAGTCCCATCTTGAGTCATTTCCTCTTGGATTTGCCGTACTGTATTGGCTATCAGTACCGAACGACAAAGATTAGGCTCAACAAGCATGTGGCATAGTTGAAGTTTTACCAAAGACATATCTAAAAGTGACTGTCGCTGAAGATTGTATGAAGGAATAGCTTTAAAACCAGCCAGCGTCCCTTCAATATCTTCTTCACCATCAAAACATTTTCTTTTTAATCCTCGCACAAACATTGTGTCCTATTATGGGGGGAAAAGAAAAAAAAAAAAAGAGGCTCTTTAACACAACAGAATGACCTAATAAGTTGGAAATCACAAGTAAAACTGTGACAAAAGTTTCAGAATCTTTCATTTGGAAAATAAAGCAAAGCAATAGTTGGAAACTTAAAAACATTACAAAACTGTCATACGAGCTTACACCTAAAGCCAATGTGGGACAAGAGATTTCTAAGGAAGGTATAAAGGTCTATGGACTGTGGGGACAGGGTGCACTGCCCTCACCTCTTCCCGCTGCCAGCTGCTTGCACACTAGGCCACAGCTCTACCCTGCTGCCATGGCCTGGCCACAGCTGCTCCCCTCAGATTGCCCGCTACCCCACCTCCTCTCTGGGGTACAGTCACAGCCTGAGAGGAGTGGTGGCAGTGAGTGGAGGTGAGGGCAGCATGGTACCGCCTCCATCCATTACTCTTTGTACAGTCCCACCACCCTGTTCTGCCCTCCCTACGTCGGGTCCTGGCCACTGAGCCAGCTCCTGCCTGTACTGGTCCCAGCCAGGCTGCAGTCCCATGCCTGGTGTGGGTGCACAAATCTAGGGGGGCATGTGTCTCCCAATGTATCACCTGTGCCCCCCCATCCCCAAAACACATTGTCTATGCCGCTGCCCCCCCCAGACTTACTCATGGCAGCTAGGCAGCATAGAGAACAGCTCCCTGCCAGTATGTGTGTGCATGCACATCAGGTGGTACCCTCTGCATGATCACCCTCCTCCCATTTCCCCCAGCCCCAAGCAAGCTGGAACTCTGCCAGCCTACAAGAGGAAACCTGTCATTTCCCATGTTTTTCTCCTTTAAAAGGAAAAACCTACAGATTTTCCAAGTTTTTCTGTGATTGTTTGCAACCCTTTCATATACTCTTGTAACCCACTTTTAGGTCACGACCCACAGGTTGAGAAATGCTGTTTTAAATCTCCTTGATTAAAAATCATTGCCTCCCTGATACATCTGTTGTTTTATTCAAGATGGAGGCAAGCAAACTAAACAAGTAAAAAAAAAAAACCATGCAGAATCATTTTTACAACGACCTTTACAATACTATTCTCTACTTCCCTGAGTAAACCCCAACCTCAGCTTTTCTTCTGATTGCCATTGGACATTGAGCATAAGTTTTGAAGGAGCTTTCCTCCCCCGTGTCCTTTTATGAGTGGTTAGTTAGTCAAAATTCCACCAATGTATGACTAATTTGTTCCTCCTTATGTGCTAAACAACCATCTTCACTGACTTAAAAACTACATGGTAAGGTGGCAGATTTAAGAGCCTCTCAAGTTCTTGTGCTGTTTAGGTCAGTGATCCTCAACTGGGGCACATGGCCACAAGAAATTTTACATTCTATATACATGTTTCTTTAGGGTGACAGGGAGAAAGCAATGCATGATGTAACCTGCAGAGTGTACCTGCTCAGTTTACCTGTTGCCAATGGGCCAGGAAGGCCTGGGAATCACTGCTCTGACAAATCCAAGGCATTTTTTTTCACATTCAGTAAAAAAAACAATGCATCATTGGCCTGTTAGCACCTCTTTCAGATCATGAGTACTTACATCAACACTTCAGGTCTCTGGCACTTCACTGTAACCTACTGCACTTTCTATTATAGCCATGGACCTCATGCAGACCCTTGTATGTGGAACTGTAAACTTTCAGAAAGCAATGCCTACTGAGGCTATCCACCGAAGCTTGTATGCCACCTTAACTCTTTTGTCTTCCTTGCTTTACATTTGAGGCTTATTATTATTATTAACTTATCATTATATAAGAAATAAGGCCCTTACTGCCCATAGGTTGGTTTTCAAACAGATGATATCTGGAAAACACCATAAGAAAGAGTACGTGGAATAACAAACACTAGAGAATCTCACTCTACCTTAATGTGCTCTATATGAGAATTAAAAAATGGGAACAAGAGCAAACCGCGATAAACTTAAATGACGAATCCTCATCATTCAGTTTTTGCTAGGGTTTTCCCCTAATGTTTTACATTTTTTTGTTTCTCCTTCAAATTGATAGCCTACATCATAAAATAGTGTCTGGCTGTTCAATTTCTGTCGAATTGTCACTTAAGGAAGGAAAATCACATACCAGCAACTGTGCTTGGCGTAGTCCTTCCTCTTCTCCCATGCTACAGAACAAGAGTCCATACAGCAAATGTTACAGCACCACCTACCAGACAGCAGAAGGCAAGAAATCAGTCAGTTGCAGGAGACAAACAGCAAAACTTGATCTCCCAGTTTAAATTTCTGGTACATCCAAGAACCTCACAATCTGGAATGTAGTTATCCTTACAATGCCCATGGGACACTGGAAAGTACTGTTTTCCCCAATTTACATTTAGGTAGAGGTGCAAAGCCACTTCCCCAGGTCTCACTGACAGCACATGACAGTACCTAGAACATCCCAAGTCCACAACTAATGCCCCAATAACCAGGCCATCCATCCCTTCGCTTCCCTGGTCCTCAGCCATTTAAAAATAAACAAAATGTTTAAGAAGCACAGGAACTAGATAGCATGTAAAAGCTTACATAAACAGGGGGAAAAAGGCACATCTTCAAAATAAAATGAAAAACATAGCTGAGTTTTTCACTTCTTTCAGTCTACAAAAAAACATTATATAAAGCAAACTAAATAATCGATTGTGAAAACAAGGGAGGGGGACTGTTTTCCTTCAGGGGTAGATAGGAAATTTTGTGACTAAGATTTGCTTTGAAAGCCAATAGATCTAACTAATAATAAGCAGAGGAGAAACATGCTTTTTTCCTGTTAAAAAGAGGGAGAAAGAGAGAGACACTTTCAAAACAAACTTAACAGAAAATAGCTGAACAGCCATCTAAGCAGACTGACTGAATCGGGGGGGGAAACACGACGACAGGCAGGAGAAAAATCCGTACTCCAGAAGACATTCAGGGAACCAGCTCAGTGACATACCTGATACAGACAGTAACTAGAAAGGTAGTAACAAAGAAACTAGTTTAGTGTTTAACCCTTCATTTGCTTTTCACTAGGGCTAGTCAACATTTTCCTTTAAAACAATTTAACAGAAAACTATCTGGCTAAAACAATGATGTTCAACCTCCAGCCCACAAAACTGCATCATCTAGCCTGTGGGCCACCCCATGCATCTGGAAATGTGGTGGTGGGGAAGCAGTGACAGCGTTAATTGCCATGCCCGTCCTGCCAAATTACTGGACTTGTGGGAAACCCTGTGGGCCAGATGATGTGGCCCTTGTGTCTTAGATTGTGCTGGCATTTGGAGTCACTCTGCAGTCGCATCTGACATGGAGGGTCAAGCCACATGTGGGGCTGGGCTGGTGTGCCTGTGGACTGGATCCACACCACTCATCCCATGAGAGCAGGCAGACTGAGTACCACTGAGCTAAAAGGAAACTCTCTGTATTTGCT
This sequence comes from Alligator sinensis, assembly GCF_000455745.1. Taxonomy (NCBI): domain Eukaryota; kingdom Metazoa; phylum Chordata; order Crocodylia; family Alligatoridae; genus Alligator; species Alligator sinensis. Next base: position 164,564 of record NW_005842552.1, read on the forward strand.
TTCTCTAGGAAATCGAATGTGTGGGCCAAAAAACCAGAATGCCCAAACAAGAAAATATGCTCGTCCAAACCCCGAGCGTTCCGAAATGCTATCAAATGATTAACTCAAACTCCCACCCTCATATCAGCTAGGCTCCCTAGTGAGGCATCATAGATGCATTTCAGTCATGCAACTAATCTTCATCCTACCAATGAAGGCAAATGGTGGACAATATTGCATCATGGGAGATGTAGTCCAAACAGCTTTGGGAACTGGAGTATGAAGGACCGAACTATAGCTCTCGTGTGACATCAAAGCAGCATTTCAGAAATTTCTGAATTCAGCCCCTAAATTTCTAAATATTCCATGGGAGTGAGAAACATTTTCTGACTAGTTGTATTTCTACCAATTGCATACAGTAAAAGCAATCTCCTGGAGAACCTACACAGCATGTACAGCAGCCTGAGACTGGCCAAGTATTCTTAAAACATAACCAAAAACTTCTTATAAACAGCAACCAACTAAACAGGAATAAGTGTTAAAGATGCTAAAGATCTGAAAATGTGGAACCAAGATCTCTGACCATTTTGGGAATGAATACATGCTTTTTCCTCCAACATGGTCAGTCAGCATCTAAACGTTAAACTGACATGAAAGGGCTTGCTGAACAGAAGGAAGCCTCAATAATAAGCAAACATGAGCAGGACTCCTTATTAGATCTAGAAACTAAAGAAGACAGTGGTAACTATGGAGATGAACTTTAATAATATGCAGAGGGAAGGGAACATGTACCCAATGCAGGAGCCCAATGCATGTGACTGTGCAGTTCTGGATTTTTCTGTAGAGCAGGAAAAAAAAACCCTAAACCAGGGGTCAGCACTGTTTTCAGGCAGAGTACCAAAAACACCCGCAACCTTGACATTTAAGATGTTGGCATGCCAGGGGCCGACGGTGGCAGAATCAGAAGGGGCCTGATCTTGTCGTGGCAGCGCAGCCCAGGCCCCTTCCCCGCTGTCTGCCCCAAAGTGCAAGTGCCAAGCAAAGGCCTTTGCATGCCACACACTGGCACCCGTGCTGGGAGCTACCCAACCCTGTCTTAAACACCATTTCCTAGAACCAGAGATGTGGGGCAGAAAACATCTGTGCCTAGAACAAATGAGACCACTTGGAATGATCATTTTTTTAAATTAAAGTAGAAGTCCCTGGTAATGAAATTTGTTTGAGACTCTACCCATTGCTACACAATTATGATGAAGAAACTAAGTTCTCTTTAAGAATTTCTTCTGGTCCTTAGGATCTGCAAAGAAAACTTTGGAAATATAAACCAATGCCTTGCTGTATTTTTAAATGCTACATATGAGTGTTAATGCTGACACCTGTTTTAAATATAAACAGGTTTCTCTGCTATTTTATCAGATATGCAAGAAATGCAGACAGTAACAGGAGGACAAGACTGTTGCCGGCTTGGCTGTTTAAATTATTGTGGGAGACAAAATCTTAAAGTAATATTTGCTCTTGCTCAGAGGGAGGAGGAAGAGCAGCCTCCTCTTCTTTGATCCACTTACTGTGAGAACCAGAAGTCACAAGAACAAGAACCGACATACTGCATCAGACCAAGAGTCCATCTAGCTCAGTATCCTGTCCCCAACAGCTGCAAACAGCAGAAACTTCAGAAGAAAGAGCATAAGTTACAATAGTCAGGGATATCATCTTTGGATCAGAACACCCCTGGAGTTAGGACTGCTGCTAGCTGGAAGGATGTGATGAAATGGACTGTTTTGTACATAATGTATTTAATAGGCTGTAATGGACTAATGTTCTCCATAAATTTTATCTAAACCCTTTCTGGACCTCATTATGCCACTGGCTCTCTCAATGCCTTGTGGCAATGAGTTTCACAAGCATGCGTCGTATTAAAAAAAATAAAATTATTTGTATTTAAAACTTGCACTCAATTTAATTGGGTGCGGCTTATTTCTCATGTCATGAGACAGAGCAAGAGATCAGACGTTCCCTATTCCCTTTTCCCAAACCATCCATAATTTTAGAGAGCTCTACCCCATCCCTG
>NW_005842552.1:166641-167880 GCF_000455745.1 Alligator sinensis
TCCTAGCTAAGGTGTTGGAGTCTTTTCAGCCCCTCCTCATACCGAAGCCGTTCTTGCCTGTTCAAACTGCCGTCCATGTGTCCCTGCCTGCCAAACTCTCCACCTGTTACGGTACCGCATGTCCTTCCACAGCCTCGGTCGAAGCGAGCGGCTGCTCATAAAAAGGATGCATCCCTGATTCTGCTCGTCTACAAGGTGCACCAGCCTCCTTCAGACTCCCAGGACTAACTACCTCTCATTACCCTGCCGCCAGTCTCCTGGACAACTTGATAATACGGAAGCGCACGGGGCATCGATACCTGAAGATATCTAGAATACCCTGACACGAGTAGCACGGGGATGGTGCATTCGCTGAGTTAATCCATTTTCATAACAACAACAACAACAACAAGTCTTTTACGTCTCCTGAAACTGAAACCCAATTCCTGGCCAGTCACGGGCATGAGGTGACCTTGTAACAAAAATGAGGCCACAGGAGCCAGCAATAAACGGCAAACAGAAATCCCTTCCGAGAGGCCGTCCCTCCTGCAGAGGGCTGTACCCCCCGCATGCATGTACGTAATACCTAGCTATGCACATGTGTGTACACACACACACACACACACACATATATAGTGTGAGTGTACACATTCTCCTCCCCTAACGTCATCCCGTTAACGTTGTTTCGTTATTACGTCACTGATCTATTAGAGAGCACACGCATTTAAAGTCGCGCAACGTTCGGTTATAACGCTGTTGGCCCGCCGCCGGCTGGTACGCAACTCCTGCGACGCAACTGGATTCGCTTAACGTCGTTTCATGTAAAGTCGCATTTTTCAAGAAAGTAACTACAACATTAAGTGAGGAGTAGCTATATACATGTGTACATCCACACACACATCCACCCACACACATACGGGCATGCATCCATACACCTGTGCGCAGGCGTGCACACACCTGCATATGCCTACACCTGCACACGTACACAAACCCGCCCGCCCACGCACCCCCCACCCACGTGCGTACAGTGCACGTATACACCCACACACACCACGCACGTATACACCCAGATGCGTGCGTATGCATCCACACACACACCATGCACTTATACGTCCACCCACACGTGCGTGTACATCCGCGCGCGCGTGCGCGCACACTGCGTGCACGCACAGGTATACACACGCACACGCTCTACGCACACACACATCCGCAGTGTAATGCGGGGTCCGGCCCGGCTCCCGGGCGCGGGGGAGGGGCCAG
>NW_005842552.1:168286-173528 GCF_000455745.1 Alligator sinensis
GGCGGTTGGGTTACCATGGTACCCAGGCCCGCCCCCCCACTGTCATTGGCTGGAGGGAGGGATGAGGTATTTCAAAAGGCAGCCAGAGCCCCACCCCCAGGACTCCAGCGGGCCCCGCCCGGGAGCACGTGGCGGCCAGAGGGTGGGGCCTCCTGCTTTCCGGCCACGCCCCCTTCATGGGGTAGTGGGAGCGTGGAGTCCCCCAGCACACAGACCCCCTGCCCGTGGCCGCGGGGCAGGGCTCGACCTTCGGGCCCAGCTCCTCCCAGCCAGATCCAGTCTGTGGCCCCGACCCCACTATGACCGCACGCCAGGGCCAGTCCAGCCACTTGTGGCTTGGGTGCTTCACTGAAGTGCCCCCCTGTTGCCGTGTCTGAATCCCTGCGCTGGATCCAGCCTGTGGGCCAGGGTGGAGGCACCCCTGCTCCAGGTGGAGGTGTTTTCGCCCCCAGGGCAGGATGCTCTGAACCTGCTGCCACATTTGCCCCGTCTCCTAGTGAGAATCACGACAGAGGGGTCTCTGCCAACCGCCCCCCGCACCTGGAGTCGTCCTCTGACGAAAAAGATCTGCTTGGCTCTTGCAAAAACATGCTTCCAGGCCTCCCGGGGGGGGGCAGACAACCCCCGATCCCGGCAGGACAAAGACCAGTAGTCGTCAGGGCAGTGTAGCGCAACAGGCCCCTGGCTGCCTCCTCTATCATCCTCAGCTCCGGTCTCTTGTGTGCCTTCGTCCTTCATCCACCGTCGATGTCTATAGGTCTGACACCACATCGCTCGTCCATCGTCTCCTGGTTGTCCAGGCGCCCTTCTCCCCTCGCGGACCCCCAGGAGCACTTCCTCGGTGTCCAGATCGCTTCCGATCTTTCCACGTGGCCCAGGCGCTGCCGTCTGCTCCGGTGTCCTGAGTCAGGACAACTGGCAGAACTTGTTATTGGTTCTTACGCACCATTCCTGTGTTGTGAAGCTGAACCGACCCATTTCTAATGTCTGATGGTTTTCAGCTGCTGCTGCCAGACCTCTGGAAACACTCAGCGCGTTCTTGGCACGCAGCTGCTTGCTCGGTTCCTTTCCCCGTGAGTGTACGTTTCCCCATGTCTCCGATTCAAAAAGAAAGGGATGTCAGGTTTGCTCCCCACAGCCTCAGAGGAGCTTAGTAGCTGCGTCTGGCCTTCGGCATCGCATAAGGAGGATCTGCAACTCAGGGAGGTAGGAGAGAGAAATGAAATGATGAAAAGAGAGGAGTGGAGGAATTGAGGAGGAGCAAGAAATAAGCTAGATTAGTAGGTGTGGGAACTACAGGCCAAAAGGTGGAGATAGGAGAAAATAACAGTGGTTTAGGGGAGTCAAATTAGCAGCAGCTGGGAAAAAGATGGGGCGGCTGAACACTGCAATGTGCCACAGAGCTTTCACATGTGGCTCTGTCTAACCAGCCCTATTCTTACCCTGCCACGGTGTAGACTTACAAATCAGAACTCCAGAAGAAAAGAACGTGATACCACAGAGTTAACACTGCCATGTGTTTGGAGAGACATATCCCTTCTGGCCTACCTGCAAAGTACTTATAGTCCTGACGCTGCTGCACTGAGCCCGGTAAGAGCGACCCTTGTGCATGCAGTTTTGTTGCTGTTTCAGCAATGTGGTTCTCTGCAAGGTCAGGACTGTAAGATGCAAAGAAAAAACGTGGCTGGGCCAGGGGTTGGCAACGGTGTTTTGGTTGGAGTGCCAAAAACACCCCACCCTTTGACTTATAAGATGCTGGCATGCCAGGGGCAGGTGGTGGGGAAGCCATGAGGGGCCCAATCCTTGTTTTGGCAGCACAGCCATGCCCCTGCCCCTCCCCACTGTCCACCTAGAGGTATGTCTGCACCTGCTGCCAGCAATGAGCTGGGCCAGGGCTCCACAGACCTCAGTGCAGCAGTTTGCAGCCGGCCTGCTGCCTTTTGTGAGTAGCCCAGGCTGCATGGCTAGCAGCAGCTGCCTGCCACAGAGCCTGGGCTGCTCGCAGCAGAGCTCGCAGCCTCCCTGCCACCTGCTGAGAGCAACCCCGGCTGCGTGGCCAGCGGCAGCTGCTCAGAGCCAAGGCAAGTTGTGACATACAGGCAACATGGCCTCGCATGCCATGCTCTGGTACATGTGCTGGGGGTTGCCAACCCCTGGTCTAGGCCTTTTGTTGTTTTACACAACAGAAATAAAAGCCCCGACAACTTTTCCTGACAAGATTTTTCTTTTAATGAGAAATATCAGGTCTTGACATTTTCAGATTTCCAAGAAGTCCTCCAGCAAAATGGGGAAACTAGTAAGTTTCTGTTATATCAGCAGCCTGAAAAATGAGTAGAAATTTTGACTCTTGAATACTCTGAATTTGTTCAGAGCACCTGATTACGCACCTGATTAAGGTATGGGCAGAAAAAAAGAAAAATCCCCACAACCCATCTCTTGACTTAGCGGCTGAGAGAAGTCACTCCTGCAGCAGTTGTGTACTCAAGGTGAGATAAGGCTTGGTCGTTCTAAAAAATAAAGTTCTCAAGATCCATCCAAAAGAACAGATTTACTAGAAAGTAAACCATCTCCCAAAAGACAAAAATATTTTCACAGAAAGAACATTAAGCTTGTAACCAGAGACTAATACTTTTCACCCACCCACTTAGTGCACGAAACCAAACTGAAAAGTGTCAAAAGGATTGTGTCAAAAACAATCTAGCCTGTTAATTTCTTACACAGACGCCTCATGCTAGGAGCATACATCAGCAGAAATAAATGTCCACAACTGAGGTGACCTTTTAACAAGAGCAGAATTACTGACTAAATTAGAGGCAGAGAGTAGGAGAAAAGCATAGCGCAAACATGACAGAGAAATGTCTGTTCAGCAACCTGATGGGGAAACGGAAACTGTGATGCGTTCTATTCCTGCCTCAAAAAGAAAAAGGAATGAAAAAACACTTATTGTCAATGATGAGAAATGACAAAGGATTCTAAAGGTGATGAGGAAACACTTTCATAACCCCAGAAAACACGAGAGACAAGACACAACTGGCCTGACACTAAGCATAGGCGACAGATCAGAACTGGCCAGCAGTGATAAATGGATCTGGGTGTGAGGTTGTAAGGACCACTTTGCAGATATGTCCTGGTAGATGCATGACCGTTGACAGCCAACAGAAACCCTACTGCGTGGGTAAAAGGATAGAATATATTTTTAGCATTAAAAACATTTATAAAACATGTCATGCCAAGGAGGCATCATTGTATTACTTCCTTCTGCTGCACAGGTCAGGGAGCAGTTGAGACAGGAACAGTTGCCTCCTCCCATCAGCTTGAGTGGGTGACAGGCTCAGTTTAGAGCTGTTTTTTGCAAATCCCAGCATACTGTGCGAATTGCATAGATTCATGGAGGTTAGGAGCTGGAAGGGACCTCACAAGATCATTGGGTCCAGCCCCCCTGCACTTGGGCAGGAAAGACTGCTGGGGTCAGATGACCCTAGCAAGGTGGGCGTCAAGTCATTTTTTTACAGGGTAGGTGACTGTACCACCTCTGGGGAGAGTGTTCCAGACCCTCGGCACTCGAATTGTCAAGAAGTTTCTCCTTATGTCCAATCTGAAGCGATCTTCAATCAGTTTGTGCCCATAGTTTCTTGTCTTCCGCTGGGGTGCCTTGGTGAACAGATGCTCCCCCAGGCCCTGATGTACGCCCTTGATATACTTATAGGCTGCCACCAAGTCCCCTCTGAGTCTTCTCTTTTCCAGGCTGAACAGTCCCTCGTCTTTCAGCCTCCCCTCATATGACCTGCTCTCCAGACCTCTAATCATGCACGTGGCCCTCCTTTGGACTCTCTCGAGCTTCTCCACATCCTTCCTGAAGTGCAGCGCCCAGAACTGGATGCAGTATTCCAGCTGTAGTCTCCCCAAGGCCAAGTGGAGCAGGAGGATGACATCCTTAGTTTTGCTCGAGATGCCTTGGTAGATGCATGCCAGTGTTTGATTGCATGCCACATTGGCGACGTGTAGGGGATGCACATGGGTGCACGCGTACCTCCTGAGATTGACTGTGCACCCCCTGGAAGCGCCAGCCACAAACCTGGAAGTGCACCGGCCAGACTGGAAGTGCATCGGCCACTAGGGGACCCCCCCGGTTGGCAATCGGCTGCTAGGCCCCCCATCGGCGATCTGATGCCCCGCCAGACTTGGGAGGCACCAGTTGCCCATGCCATGCCATGTGAAGCTGCTTCTCCTACCCTGTGTTAACCTGTGCTAGGCTATGGGAACTGCACTCTCAGCTGATTCTGCTGTCCTCACTCCCCACCCACGTCTTTTTATAGGAGCTTCGTGTGAGCACTGGCTCTCCTGCATCGCTTGAGTTTAAGTGAACTTGGGTGCACAAAAGCTCATGCTCTATACAGATCTCATTTAGTTAGTCTATAAAGGTGTGTATCTACCCTGCCTTCTGCAAGCAGCAGGCTGGCTTCCCCCTTCCCTCGGTGCTAGCCTCTGCTGGGTTGTGTGACCTGCATGCATGAGAAGGGAACAGAGATGTTAGTTAGCTCAGATGAATGCCTGTAGCCTCCCCAGTGCCCTCCTTCCTTGTTGCTTTCCTCCTCGTGACAAATCAGTCCCACTCAGTTTAGTCTTCACAACAGCTTTGCCTGTTCTGGTGAGACGCTCATATGGTAGCAGGGGAGAGGAAGATGTTTATAATGTTTCTAAAACCACAAAAATTAACAGGAAGCTCGGTGACTGGGGCAGGGCCAGAAATAGCTCTTAGTAAAAGGGACAATGTTTCGAGTTAGTTTGTACAACCTCTAACACCAAAGGGTCCTGGCCTGTGGAGGAGGTTTCTTAACTCCGCCACAGTACAAACAATAACACAAAATCAGAGGTCCCTGCGTTCCTTCAACCTGCTCTAAAACTGGATCTGCTAATGCTTCCTCGGGTCATGAGATGTCTCTTGGGAGCAAAGTCACTCTCACCTATACGTGTTTCCAAACTGCGGGTTGCAACCCCTGGGAGGGGTAGGGACATCAGGGCTGTGAAGTGTCAATGTTATTACAAGAAAATGTCACCTTCCTGTCTCCACGCATCCTCTTGCTCTTTCAGGCCAAGTATACAGTCAACCTCTGCAAAGAAATTCATTATATAGGGCTAACATTGATTTTGTTCTTTGATTTGATTTCACTCCTAGGATATGCCTGTACTTACTGCATGGTGATCGAGAGACACAGCCAGGAAATAAGTCCCACTCATTCCT
>NW_005842552.1:173559-181106 GCF_000455745.1 Alligator sinensis
CTGCATTTGCCTCTTGTAAAAAAATACCATCTAGTCACAGTTGGGGCCATGTTTGGGGCTGCTCTTAGGATCTCTGTCTTGGGTGTGCTCCTGGGAGCAGGGCTGAGCGCTCCTGGCACTGCTTTAATGGGGATCACGTGATGTTCTTCCAGCATGTGAAACCGAAGCCAATGGGCAGGCTTATTTCTTGGCAGCGATCTTGGGAAGCTGAGACATATCCTTCTTTTTACAGTGCATATTAGAGGGAGAGAGAGAGCCATGATCTTTTTCATTGAACAAAGGTTTGGGAACCTGCAAAGGCTGAAAAAGATCTGAAAAACAGTGACCTGACTCTGACTGGGATTTCTTCCTGTTATCACAATAGGTATAATAACAAATGTAAATACAAATGCACCCGCTCAGGCTCCTGCCACATCACCAGACTAGCAAAACTTTTTCTGCTGAAGTGAAACAGTTTCAGTTTTGGGTGCTAAATTAAAGATGTGGGCCCTCGTCTTACAACCACGGATGTAAGTGATTTTACTCGCATGACTAAATTGCACACCTGTTTAGTTCAACAGAACTACTTGGATGAGTAAAGGTCTTTATCTTTGTAAGTATTTGCAGAAGTAGGGCCTTAGTTGGTACACAATTACTAGTCCCTTGAGAAATCTGGAAGCAACTCACCCACATAGAGTTACTATTTCAAGCAGCAGATTCATTGAGGCCCCCCAGCCTGTGAACCCTTACACATGAACTTAATTTTAAGCACATGGGCTGCCTCTAGTTTGTTAATGAGTGAAGTCAGTATTAGCATTCAGAGACTTAAAGCACATTTGTCTGTAGGAGCAGTGCTGTATATTTGGAAGGTTTTCTTTGCCTCCCCCAAAAAGTAGGAAGCAAGTTTTTGTTTTGGAACTAAGTTTCCAGCAGGGCTGCAACCAAGTCCCTGGCTCAAACCGTCTGTGCCTACAGACAGGGTAAAGACCTCTCCAGTGGGCTATTCTGCAGCTCTGCTCATCCTTACATAGAAACTGGAGCAGACTAGTCTATTTAGACAAGTATCCTTGCTCTGACAGCAACAGAGTTTGAATAATGCATCTTGGATTTGTTTTCATGCCTCCTTTGTTTAACTGGGCTGCACAAGAGACCAGGAAGGTGCCTGATGGCATATTTTATTCTATAAACCTTCCCTGGCTTACTTGGATTGCCTTAGTAATAGCTAATAATTGCTATCAATATTATGAAACAATCCCGACCGGCTTCTGCAGACTTATCTCTTCCCAAGGCAAGGCTCAGGCTAAAGAATCCAGAACCAGGTGGAAGAACAACTAGAGCAGGACATTAAACACAGCAGTGCTTCAGGAAAGAGGCCCTGTTACAACCGGATTTTCCCTGGGCCTCAATTGCTCTAAACCAGTGGCTCAGTCCTGATGGGCTCAGGAGCTACGTGAGAAGCCAGCGGAACCAGAGCCACAAAAACCTAGACACTCTTGGATAAAATGTGAGAAGCCTCACTAGTGCTTACTAAATCTATTATACACATGCTTTAAACCAGTGCAAATATGTGACCAAGTATTACCAAAACCCTGCTTTATTGGACACATATATGAGGATCACTGTGAAGCCTATGGTGCTGTCTGCTCATTCTGTCAAAGGGGTTTCAAAGACACAGGTCAGGCTTTTGGTGTCTTTAAAAAAATAACCAGAAAGCTCAGGGCAGGTGTGGTCCTTCAGCCCCAGACAGGGCCGGCCCGTTCTATCCTGCAGAATCTGCGGGTGCAGGGGGCCCTGCAGCCAAGGGGCCGTGTTCTGCTTGCCCCCTGCTGCCTGCGCCATGTTTAAAGGGTTCAGTGCAGGGCGGGAACCTCTTCCCAGCTGAGTGGGGGAGGATTCCCTGGCTCCTCTCCTGTCTTGCCCTGGGAGGGAACCCAGGCATCGCTAGCACATGCTGCCCCCACCCCGTGCCCCCCGCAGTGCAGCCCATGAGCATGCAGCTCAGCCCCAACTATTTTATTTCAGTGAGTTTATACCACAATTAACCGCAATTTTGATTTTTTGATGGATCAGGGGGCCCCAAAACTATATCTTGCAGGGGGCCCCAAAAATGGGGCAGTGGCCCTGGCCCCAGACAAGAAGAAGACAACTCTGAACATGACTCCTCATTTGCATGTCTGATGGAGCTTGGTGTTGGGCAATGGTCTAACCAGGTCTATAGCAAAAAGACCTGGAAGAGGAGTAAGGAATCAGAACTTGTGGCAAAGGTGATACCTTTTATTAGACCAACTAGATATTTTCAAAAAAAATTCTTTATTTGCAAGCTTTTGGGCGCACACACCTTTCCTCCAGCATAGGAGAATGCGAAGATTGTAAATTTTCTCTTAGGTGGAAATGAAAATTCATATTTCACAGGAGAGCTGAAGGTGTTGTAAGATCTCCTGGTTGGAATAGGTCATTTGGTGCAAATTAGGCTCAAATAAAAGTTGGAGCAGCCTATTTACCTCAATGTTGTCTGGTGTCAAGCAGGATGTTGAATTATGTTTCCTTCTGGTGGTGATCTTTCATATTTCTCAGGAGAGTGGGGTGATGGAGCGTTCTTCTGGGCAAGGAATTTCTCTTGTATTGAGGCAGCTTTGAGCTCTGTGAACATGCAGGTTTAGTTGGAACAATAGGAACAACAGGAGCTGGGGTGTCAGCTTTCAAGTTAAAAGGTGGTGAATTTGCTTCCTTCTTGTAAAATTATGAAGTTTTCATTTAAAAAATGACTAAATTTGATCTCTTCCATATGGTTGGTCCAGGGATGCAAGTTGTAGCCATATTGGTCTAAAGGCGAAAGGAATCCGAACTCGTGGCTTGTGCCTGCAGACCAATACCACTACAACCTGCATCCCTGGAAGAGGAGTAAGTCATTCACTGGGCTGAAAAAACCCCATTCACTGTAGTGTGTCAGAGACGCACTGAATTTGGCACAAGGTGGCTGCATCAATGCAAATAGGGCCTGTCTTGGAGAGTAAAGGCCAATAACAGATACTGGTTATAAGAAGGGGTAAGACTGCCCTGTTAGCTCATCTATCGGGTTAGTGCCAACAGCATAGCAGCAGATTCTGTCTCACATGCTACATTAATTGAATAAAATACATTTCTTTCTTCAGTCCCCATCCCCAAATCTATCCATACCATCTCTTTCTTCTCAAGTCCTTCCAAACCATGTTGACTGATTATTTCCTTGTGCTTTCCCCGCTTCCCCTAGTAGCTCTCTGAGGTGGTTCCACCTCAACACTTTTCTTTCTAACACTTTATCTGTGGTGTTTAGGGCCATGAGGATTCAACGAAAGAGTTTATGCAAACAAGAAGGGATCAAGACATCTATTTTCCTTGAATATTGATATAAAACCACTGGGGTGTCAGCCCAGGGAAAGCAGGATAAGGGTTTAGAAAAAAATAGCTATGACGTACATGTAAACTGGCACAAGCAACCTGCTAGCGTGTCATGCTGGTCTGCCTTGAGAATAAGAACCTCATTGCTGTCAGCTAACAGAGGTCCTCCGATAGCTGCACAGGGAGAGATTCAGGCCCTGCTTAGGACCCTTGGGTGCTGGTTCTTATCTATATTTGATTGCTGTTTGCTGAAGCTGTAGTTCACGAGGTGGGTAGTGGGGAGAGTGTGACATTACACAGTACGAATCAACAAAGATCTGTGCATTACACAGCACTAGTCAGAAAGACCAGCGCATTACACAATTCTGTCATTATAGAAATACTACAGGCTGTTTAGGGATTTCTTTTAATGCTTCTAAGCACCCTCCTGGATCATCCCAGTAGTCATGTTTTATTATGGTGAGGGAAAAGGCTTCTTGTATTGTTGCAAAAACATTGCATTAGAAAGACTTTCTAACAACTCAGGAACTCTGCTCTTAACTTCGTATGGGGGATTTTCTTTAAAGATGTATTTTGAAATCATTGACATTTGCATACCATGCAGCCCATAAAATGTATTTAATACTACAGCATAAAAACCAGGGGGGGGTTATGACAGTTGCTATAGAAACCGAGCATTTACTATTTAATAACACCCATGTACAGCCTGGCACTGACAAGGTATTCCTGTCTTTGCAGTAATACAGGTATTCTGTTGCATTCGAAGGAGTCGATCGGTTATAAATGAATGTGATTGTGTTACGTCTACAAAGGTGCTTTCTGCAGCCAATTCTGCATTTCTTAGGGAACAACCAATCCCATAAGAACAAAGCAGCCTGTAGCAGGTACAGGTTAGTGAAATAGGTCCTTTATTGCATGCTCATTCTGGGACTCTGGCATTAGACCTTTGGTTGGATTCTGGCCCTTTGCTGCTCTACAGCTTTTGTTTCGTCCTGCTCAGAGGCTGATTCCAGAGCACTGTTCTGCTTTCAGAGTCAGTGTTTCAAACGGTGTAATGCCATTTCCAGAAGTTCTGTCTGTGAAAGGCACAATGCAAAAAAAAAAATCTTCAAAGGGACAGTTAGTGCAGTATTGTCCATCCTAACTGCTAGAAATCAGACCAAAAAAAATGATGAGTTTGAGTTAAATGTCTGTACACTAAGTTCTTTTTACTTGTCCTTTGGTTTCTGAGCCTATAAGCTGCACTTTGGCCACATGTCCAAGCTTCCCTCAAATGAGGGCTTAGAAATACCTTTTTATAAAACCTGAAAAATGATATTTTCATGCACTCCCTAAAGTCTAGCAGCCGGGGCTTTAAGAACAACACCGAATCTCATGAAACTTGAAATAAACATAACAAGACAGTAACGCAGTAGTGAGCAGTAATGCAGGTATGTATGGAGGGAGATACTCTTTCAGTGGTTGTTTAGAGTTTAGATACCAAAGGTGATGGGCTCTGTAGAAATGCCTCCAATTGCAGGTTTGCGGACTGGAGGTTGCATCCTCCCTTGGCAATTATAACAGATCCTGCTGGGTTGCAATCACAACAGTCCCTTGTATAGTAAATAGGGAGGTCTTGACATCCTTTCCTGTTGTAAAACAACCAGCGAGAGGAAACACTGAGAGCCACTGCCTTGGATACATAAATCTTTCAACTCCACCTTACACATGGCTCGGCTGGTCTTGACAGGCTCAGAGGTGGAGAGCATTATCTCCTATGGGGCATCACCAAAACTGGTCAATCTGCAGTGCTGGAGTTGTCTTCTCCCTTCAACCCCCCTCTCCAGCCCTTAGAAACTTGTATATTAGAAACAAATACATATCTCTGTTTTGCTTCTCTCCTTTTTAACTAAATCATGATTTGCTTTCTCCCATACAGCCCTGTGAGACATGAGTTAACATCTTTGGTGATCAGGACTCATAGTAGAGATGATATTTTTGTTAGACCAACAAGATTTTTGCAAAAAAAAAAAAATTTAATTGCAAGCTTTTGGGTACAAACACCCTTCATCAGGCATTGAATGGAACACCATTCATCAGGCATTCATCAGGCACAAACACCTGATGAAGGGTGTTTGTGCCTGAAAGCTTGCAATTTAAGAAAAAAAAAATTTTTTTAAAGAATTTTTTGCAAAAATCTTGTTGGTCTAATAAAAGATATCATCTCTACTAAGAGTCCCGATTGCCTTTTGCTCAAAACCAATACGGCTACAACCTGAATACCTGACACATCTTTGGTGAGGCACAGGTTAAAATTGTCGTCTTGCTTTTCTCTCTTTCCACACCACCCACACTCACACCCACAGTCACACACACCCATGCCCACCCTTTTTTTGAGTGAGGAAGATCTGTGTCATGGAATCTGACAAATTTGGATTAACAAGCAGAGCAGAATTGAGAGACATGCTTTTTCTTTCCATGGCTGAGAGATCCAGGGTGACCACTGATGAAATAGATTGGGTTGTGGTGCCCTCTCGTGGCCATGTGCACTGCATTAAATGAGGCACGAATCAGTTCTTTTTCGCTGGGAAAGTGCATTTGGTAGTCAGGCTGACAACAAATCTATCAGCTAAATAGTTTCAAGGTACTTCCAGGTATGCTCAGGCAATAGCCATTGGCATCTTTGCATATCAAAACAGTTATATTTGGGATGATATTTGGGAGACTCTGCTGCTCTCCCAGTGTCTGAGGAAGAGTGTCTGTGCCCGAAAGTTTGCAAAGAACATTTTTTCCAACTATTTAGTCTGTCTAATAAAAGATATCACATCTGCTCAAAGAACCTTGCCTACCTTTGTCCTCATGTAGCAACCCCCCCAGTTTTTCTTTAAAAAAAAATACATTCCCTCCCCTTTCCCTAACCATTTCTGACTTTCTCTCTGCCCTCTCTATCCCTTATAAGTGATTATAAGTAGTACTAGGTAGGCTAAGCTAAGTTCTTGTATGGTATTATCGTAGTAAGTCCCTTTTTATATTGTAAATAATATTCTGTTATGTTTGTATTGATTTTTATTGTTTTATATTGTATTATATTGTATTCCTATAATTTGTGCATTGATTTTTGTTGTTTCATATTAACATTGTATGATTTAGGCCTGCAGTGTGGGTTGGCATGCGTGATGTCAAGTATCCATTTTGTGTGTCAGGTTCCCATCTTGTTCCTATCTTGTCCCCATGCCCTGCTGTGTAAGTATGTTGTAACCTCTGACTCACACCTACCCCTCCTATGTAACTTGGTTCCTGAATGAATGGGGATGAATGAGGATGCTTGTGAGACAATGGCAGTAGGTCTAAAAATAGCTCCCTCTGAATGACCAAACCATCAACTTGATGACCCAGCCATCACCCTGCATTGACCCTCCCTGGCTCAAGATTTGGAAGACAAAGACTGCTGCAGAAATCACTCAACCCACCATCACAGACACCTGAAACTGCATGTCCTTACCTAGGAGTGCACTTGCTCAGTACACCAGGGGCTGACTCTTGCCTGGGCATGCCCCTGTCACTAGGGTCATAGGTAGTCTGCCCCATAAAAAGGGGTAGTGAAGACAGACCCAGTGGGACACCTCTCCATCGGGACCAGCACCACAACACCTATCCACCCAGGGGCCTTGCCGGTGACCCCCTCTGGACAACACTTGCTGGACAAAGACCCCTTCCCAGCCTGGATAGGTAGCTATCACCCCCACCCTCTCTTCAACCAAGGACTTGGGCTCTGTTTTTCTTCCCTACCTGGACTCCAGCCCTTCCACTGAGTCTCTCTTGCTACTGTGCGGGCCGGGAGCAACCCAGGCCCTTTTCCGTGCTGCACGCGGGCTGTGGCCAGCAGCCCGGGCACGCTGGATCGGAGAGGGAGGGCGACGAGCTGGAATTAGGCACAGACGCTTAACGGTAGATTTAAAAATTGTTTACTTACACCAAAGATGGTCGTGGTGTAGGCTGGAAAACTTGCTTGAGTTGCGGTTACAGACACAGACAACACGGACGGTCACGTGGAGTTTGCTAGGCTCCACGGAACAGAGCTCCGGATGCTCTGGGTGAGCATGCCACCAAAATCAGACTCGTAGATACGTCTTATAAATTCTTTCCGCTCGAAGACGGGAAGAGGTGGGCGATGGATCAGGTCGCCAAGCTCCTCTGAATCTCACACAGGG
>NW_005842552.1:183734-205899 GCF_000455745.1 Alligator sinensis
TAGCCGCCACGTGGGAATAATTTAGAACTAGCCAATAGCAGGGAACGAATTTGCATACGGGTGGCGGGAACTCTTTTGCACCGTGCATTTCTCTTGCAACTTGAGCAATGCACCCTGCAAAAGAAGCTGCAAAAAGGCTGGGAACTCGTCCCTGCACCGGGGTTCTCCTCTGCAATAGGAAACTCTCCCGTGCAATGAAGTTGCAACCTGGCGGGGATAATTCTGGTGCCGAAGCACACACAAAATCATGCCTTTGGGTCATGACAGCTACCATTGTGAGTGCTTCTGTGTGTGTGTGAACCAATAACTTCATGGGGCTGTGTAGTGTGTTGTCTGGTTAATAAACCTGTTATTTTGAAACCCCACGTTGGGTTTTTGTCTGTTTCCTGACTGTTTCCTCCTTGCTACCACTTATCAGCCCCAAGCTCCCAGCTGTCTGCCTTAGTTTCCAGCCCCAAGCTCCCAGGTTTCTGCCTCTCTTTCCTGGCTCTCTCCTCCTTGCCACCAGGCTTTTTCCCCTGCACCAGTGATCTCAGGTAACCCTGGGGCCACTTGACCTTAAGTAACCCCAAGCCTCAGTTTCTTAGCCAGCTTCTTTCTAGTCTACCGGTTCTAATCCTGGTTCTGGCAACTTTCACTCCCTATGCTTTAACTCTCTTCCACCTTAACCTTCACGCAGGTATCCCAAGTACCCCAAACACACACATACATACTGTACCATCCAAGTTAGGAGCTCACCTGTGTGTATGTGGGTGGTTTGTGTGTGAACTGGTGAATATATATATATGAGATAGATATATGTCATTGTGTGTGTGATATGCGTATTAGTGATCTGTGTATGTGTATTGGGTGTGTGGGTATTGACAACTGATTATTGTCTAATTTTTGGTGTGTGTAGGTACTTGAATTGGTGATAGGTATGCATGTGCCTAGGCTGGTAATCTTGGATGTGGATGTGCCTGAGTTGGTAGTGTATGTGTGTGTGTATGCACCGAATTGATTTTTTGAGTGTGTGCATGTACAATTGTACACCATGCCCTCCTGTCTAACAGCACGATATTGAGATCCTGAGTGTTGGCCTGACCCCACAGGGCAACACTAAGAACACAGCTACAACCAACATTTCCTGTTTTTGTGTTTGACATTTACTGTGTCAGACCAGATGGAAATACATTGATCTTTCTCACTGGGAAGACAAAAAAAGCCACACTATGTGAAAAGTAGAGGTCACTCTTACAGGTACGTTAGGAAAGTCAGGCCATCTGCTGTAGGTGACCATTTCTAGTTCTTCCAATCTTCTCTGGCCACTGAGTTCACTTGAAGTAAGCAGAGAGTGAGGTTTCAAAAGCAGGTTAGACACTTGGCTAGGATGGTTTAGTCAGGGATGATCCTGCCTTGAGCAGGGGGCTAGACTAGATGACCTAATGAGGTCCCTTCCAGCCCTAGTTTCCTATGATCCTATAATTCCTGGTTAGTTTATTGCAGCTGATGTGAATCCCACAAATATGGTTGGAAAAATAATGCAACCAAACAAATACAGCAGGACATATCATTCTTTGGATCTGGCCTTCTAAGAAGAATGTAGAGAAGCTGGGGTTGGGTTTCACTGTGAAACAAGTTGGAATCTAAGGTTGAAATGATTTACCTCATGGGATAACTGACCATCAGACTCTCATTGACTGATGAGAGATATGCCACTATTATTAGTACCTATGCTCCAACCATGAAAAATCCTGATGAAATACATTTTATGAAAACCTATGTCATATCATCTCACAGGCCCCCTGAGAAGACAAACTCATTGTCATGGGTCACTATAATGGCTGTGTTGGAGTTGATGATTACCAGGCCCAGATAGGAGTCATTGGTAGACTTGGCCATAGGGTCAAGAGTAACAGAAGTGGAATACTGCATCTTAAAATGTGTGAAGAATATCAGCTGACTATCACCAACACACTCTTTAGGTTTCTGTCAGTGGTGGCTTATCTCCCCCCCACTGTCTACCGTCACCTTCCAAGCCTAACTGGTGGCTTATCTACCCCCCACTGTCTACCGTCACCTTCCAAGCCTTGAATCATGATGGAATCATAGAAAAACAGGGCTGGAAGGGACCTCAGGATGTCATCTACATCAACCCCGTGGTCAAGACAGGACTATCTCTATTCAAACCATCCCATACAATTGTTTGCCTAACCTATTCCTAAAATTATACCAACAGCTAACAGTGATGTTAGTCTCCGGAGAGGTCTGCGCTAAGTGGTGCCATTTCTTGAGAAGTGGGCCTATCACTCTCGATCAAGACTCTGTCTATCTCTGCAGGTTGAGTTACAACTCCTTACAGTGCTTGGGTCTTTTCCTTATCTGTGATTCCTCGACATGTAAGCTTCCCATCTCACCACCCCTGATGTAGCCACCTGTCCAGGCTCACCTTTGGATCCTCAGCCTTCACCCTTTAGCATGACTATCTGGACCAGCCACTTTGGTCATCTGCTTGACAATCTCCCCAGGCCTTCTCCCATTGCCCTATAGTCTCCTTAATCTGTGCCTGCCTACTGGGAACAGCCTACACCGGCTCTGGAACCCATCACTCCTTGCTGCCCTAAAGTCTCACTCTTGGCCCTGTGCTAGGTTGCTCCCTATATACTCTGATGTGGGCAGAGCCAATCTCTTGCCTTTAAAGGGCCATCCTTCTCACTGCTACATACTTCCAGAGTAGCGGGGAAGGGAACCCCATCACAGCTCCAAATAAACAGAAGACCTCATGGATGCACCCTTGCTCTAAACATTGGCATTTGATTAACTATATGTTGGTTTGTTAGAGAGATGTCACAGACATTAAGATTGCATGAACCACAAGGAGATCAGAACATTGGACTGACCATAGACTTTCCCAAGCAATATTTCAGCACCAAGATAGCTTGGCTTCAAATGCTGCAAAGAAGCAAACCCCAACCAACTTAAGTGTTTCTGAAAATAGAAGCCTTAGGAGTAAAGGAGCATCTTAGCACTATTACGGCAGCTTCTGGAATTACAGAAACAGACCTGAAAAAACATTTGGGATGCCCTCTCCTCTGCAGCCAGTAAGAGTCTAAGGCCAAACCTTATACTCTGCAGCCAGTAAGAGTCTAAGGCCAAACATTAGTAGTTTAATGAAAGTTATACGGGTATAATTGCTGGATGAAAAGCTCATTCTGCACCAATCAAGGTTGTAAGATCTGTCATCAACAGCAATGGAAGCTGCATATAATAATGAGTGCAGATAACTCCAAACAAAGCTGAGAGCTAGGCAGGATAAGTAGACATAGAAGTCACAGAGAGGCAGGGCTGGAAGGGACCTCCAGAGGTCATCTAGTCCAGCCCCCTGCCTGAGCAGTGGAATAATGAAGTCAAGGAAATCCAACTGGATGCTGGTAGGCATGAGGACAAAGTCTACAGCCCCTTGTCCAGTAACTCTATTTCAGTAATAAGCAGTGATGGTCCCACCCTGCTGAATAGTTAGTCCATCCATCCTTCCTGTCATTTTAAGAACCTCTTGATCAACAGTCCAGCATAGGAAATGAAGTCATATGAAAAACATAATCCTGACATCTCTTGCTGAAGAACCTGCATTTGCAGACACTATTAAAGCTAAAGTTTCTCTCTAGTAGCAGATCACCAGGTTCTGTTGTGGTTCCTTCTGTGATATATCACACTGGAGGACTTGACTAGATGATTTTTTTTCTAGCTGTTTTAGTAGAAGGAAAACATCCTACAAGAACTCAGAGATGTATCCATCATCTATCTGTCTGGATAGGCATCTGGCTGGGATCATCTGACCCCAGCACTCTTTCTTGCCCAGGGAAGGGGGTCAGACTCGATGACCCTTGGAGGTTCCTTCCAACCCTAGCATCTATGAATCTTTGAATCTATGTAAAGAGAAATGCAACAGATAAACGTGCGATGATCAAAAAAAAATTCCCTGCTTGTCATTGCAGGGAAAATCTCTGCTCAGATTATCTCAGATTATTAGGATAAGCATGTAGCTGAGAGATTCTTGCCCAATAATCAGTGTAGGTTTATAGAAGGCAAAGATACAATTGATAAGGTTTGTCTGTACTGCTAGACAGCTGCAGGAAAAGTATCAAGAACAAAATCTGGATGTAATTATGCCTTTGTTGACTCATGGAGGGTTGTGATGCAGTCAGCAGAGAGGGCCTTTTAACTCAAGTGAGTTATCATGAAGTGTACCCAAGTGATCTGTCAGTTCCATGACTGTTTGTTAACTCACGTCACCGGTGGGTGATTCTGATACCTCCAACCATTTTCCTAACAGGGTCAAACAGGTCTGTATTATATAGGCTGATCATATGAAAATCCTGCCAATATTTTCTGATTCTATGACATCATCTGGGAAATCCAGGACACTGCTCTCTGCAAGGACAAATCCGGGGCACTGCTGTCCTGCTCACTGCTCCCCCGCACCACCCTACACGGTGCCCTGTGGCACTCCGACTCCTAGCCGGACTGCACCCTGTGCCCCTACATTTCCAGGACACCCATTATAACTCCCAATAGCCAGCTGGGACCAGCCTCTGAAATCTGGGACTGTCCAGGCTAAAATAGGACATATGGACGCCTGAATATTATAGCCTTAGCTTTGTCTAATGCCCTGTCTGCTTGTACACTATTCATGTCTACAGCAACTTTGTCAAAGGAGCATATATATATTTCAGGATGAATAGAAAACTGTATGATCTTTGCTGCCTTCAGCCCCAAAGTAAGACCTGCTTCCTGCTCTTGTTTGCTGGTGATCATGCCCTTTGTATCCACAGGGAGGAGGATGTCCAAGTCATCATGGACTATTTTTCAGGGCTTGTAAGAATTTTGGTCTTGCTGTTAGTCTCAAGAAGACAGAAGTCATACCCTGGCCAGCTCTTGGCAAACATTATGTGACCTAACGTAATTATTGATAGGGATTAATTGTCTGCAATGCATACATTAATCTTCCCAGGAAGCACCATGTCATGTGATGTACTCTGAGATAAGGAAAGAAACCATAAACTGTCCAAAGCCAGCAGTGCTTTTGGAAGACTTCAGGTGAAGCTGTGGAGGGAAAAGTGCCATTAAACTTGCAACAAAACTCAAGGTATTTAAAGCAACAGTTTTTCTTCATGCATGTGAGAGCATGACCACTTACAGTTGCCAGAACATGATGGTTTACTAGTGGCACAAGGTACCAGATATGGAGGTCCTAAAACAGTGATTCTCAGCCAGGATGTTGTGGCACACACAGGTGCTGCCAGATCCTATGAAGGGTGCCACAAGGTGTGAGGAAATACAAAGATAAGCTAAGCAGTTAAGCATGGGCTCAGTTTTGTCCCTGCCTGGCTGATCCCCTACCCACCCCGTCCTGGCTCCTCTGCAAGGAGGTAAGCACTGTAATATATACATTAGTTTTTGAAACTGGGTGCCACTCAATTCACAAAGGGATGGAGTCCAAAAGGATTGAGAACCACTATCCTAAAAGGACCAAATAAGTCAGCCATAGAGGCAACAATAACAAAGGTGCGGTTGAAGTGAGCTGGCCATCCACTCCATGTGCCTGGTGCCAGACTGCTCAAAAAGTCATTCTGTGGTGAAATGAAGTTTGATAAACACTTTTGTCAGGGGTGGCTTAACAGATATAAAGACTTCCTATTGTTTGTTCTCAAAATGTGGAGTTTCTATTGCCACATGGGCACATGATGCTTGTGATAAAGCAGTGTGGTGAAAGGTGATCTATGATGGTCCAACTATATTTTAATCAATTTGTCTCTAGCTAGTTGAAGAAAAATAGACAGCTCAGAAGAAAGGAACAAACAGCTTTTAGGCCAACCAGACACTTGCTGTCACGTGTACAGGAAAACACTCCTTATAACAACTGAACTCTATAGCCATATGGAAACTCATTATCAAAATTAACATGGAGAAAATGATTGACAATGATGAACCACCAACCCTCTATTACAGTAGTTATACTTCTCCATTCTAGGAATATTTTAAGATAGAAAAACTGAGCTGGAAAGCACCTTAGGAGGTCAACTAGTCCAACTCCTGCTTTGGAGCATTTTTCCAGTTTATCCCAGTCAGTCCAAATCCTAATCCTATTCTCCAAAGTTTCTACTACCCCACTCAGTTTGGTGGCATCTGCAGATTTTCTAAGTGTATACTCAACTTCATCCTTCAAGTAATTAATAAAGCTATTAAACAATACCAGACCCAGGACAAACCCCTTGGGAACCCCACCTAGATATTGAACCATCGATGACTAGAATCACAGAATCACAGAAAATGAGGGCTGGAAGGGACTTCAGGAGGTTATCTTGTCCAATGCCCTGCTCAAAGCAGGATCAGCCCCAACTAAATTATCCCAGCCAAGGCTTTGTCTAGTTAGGTTGTGAAAACCTCCAAGGATGGATAGTTTACCACCTCTCTGGGTAACCTGTTCCAGTGTTTTACTACCCTCCTAGTGAGAAAATTCTTCCTAATATCTAACCTAAACTTCCCTTGCTGCAACTTGAGACTTGCTCCTTATTCTGTCTTCTGCCACCACTGGGAAGAGTCCAGCTCCATCCTCTTTTGAACCTCCCTTCAGGTAGCTGAAGGCTGCTATTAAATCCCCCCTCAGTTTTCTTTTCTCCAAACTAAATAAACCCAGTTCCTTCAGCCTCTTCTCATCAGTCATGTGCCCCAGCCCCTTAACTACTCATTGAGCATGATGATCCAAGCAGTTATGGATCCATCTCACAATACTGGCTGTCTTTCCGTATCTTGCTAATAAACATGTTATGTGTTGAAAACTTTGCTAAGGGTATATTCAGATAGGAATTTCTTCAAAATGTGGAGGTACTGGAATCATAATAGGCCTAGAAGCCAGCAAGAAAAGCCAGAATGTAATTCAAGCTTCCACAGATTTCAGGGATAACTGGCTCTACAGTTTTGATTTAACTTCCTCTTGAGCTGTTTACAATACGTTTTTTTTATAGCTCCACATAGGTGATAGGTCTGGGTGGAATTTCATTCCTTGTGTGTTGCTACTTCTCATTTGGGTATTTGATAAATAAGTGGATTTCATTTTAAAGAAAAATAAATTAGGGGGCAGTCTTTAAAAGAGCAAATCCAGTTTTAGTATATGAAACTGAATAATAGGGTAGTAAAAAAGGCCCACAGATTTGCTTTAGCTGAGGGGAAAATTTCCAATCAGAAGTGGTCGTTGGTTATTTGAATAAGCCCATGCTGACATCATAATTTTATCTCTGGGGACATTCTCTGGTTGAGTCATAAGAGCAATTCTGTTGAAATCAGTTTTGCAGAGTTCTCAAATGTACTGGGGATATTTCTCTGCCTTTTTATTTCCAAAAATCACTGTCTCTGTCCTCCAACCCACCTATAGCATGGGTCCGTGGAAAAGGATTTCTCACTTTTAGCTACCTCTCCATGCCCCTGGCAGAAACTTCAGGATCTGATTTGTCTCATTAGGGTCCCCTTTATTCTGGGCTCTTTTCTACCCCAAGTGTATATATCTTGATATATACTCCCAGAGCACCAAGGTCTCACATGCTGCCCAGTCCTGAGTGGACACAAAGAAGAGAAGAAAGAAGAGACGCTTGCGGAGCCGGCCTCCCATGAGAGAGGCACATGAGGGCTGCAGAAGGTTGGCAGGCACAGACAGAGTCCCCCCAGACCACTGCTGGAGGGCATGCGGGAGGACATCATCCAAGCCAGATGGACCTCTCACAGGCAGGCCAGGATAAATACTGGCCTCTGCATGATGAGAAGGAAGTGCATCATTCATGCTCAAATGCATGACCTGGCAAGGAGGCAGTGTCCCAGCCTCTTTTCCTAGCCTCAGCAGCTCTTGGTAACTGCCCCCTCCCAGACATTTCTGTACTGAGGAGCTGTCATTGAGTCTGGTGCAGCCTCTGGAGAACAGAGAATGCAAGTGCCAGCTCCTAGTCTGCAGGGATTTGAGCTTCTTTAACTAATCCAGCTCCCACCTGGGCTGCACATCAGTCCTCAGGACCCAGGATCATGCAAAGTACATCAGGGCTTCTCCCTTGCACATCCCACCATGTCTGTACCCCCTATTGCCCTACTTCTGCCTTTGCTGCTCCAACACACTTTGTCTTCTCATTTGTGCTCATGCATCATTCCCCTCCCTTTGCCCCCTCCACCCTCCCAGCACATTTGATGTTACTGCACAGTGTCTTGTGGCTGCTTTGCACCTGGTCCTTCCGGCTTGTTAAAATTAAGAACATCACCACCCTCATTTGATTAACTTTATTGTCGCCTTTCATTAGGCAGGTGCATCCTAGTACAAGTCACAATATGGCTGGGGTGAGCCTGCCCTTTGAAGACAGCCTACAGTCCTTAATTCTCCTTGAGGCAAGTGGGCAAAGCTTGCCATTAGATGCTGCTGCTCGTTGTTGTTGCCAGGGCTGTGGGTGCTCAAACTACCAGGAAAGCGACTCAGCCTCCTCTGCCCAGCACTTAAAGTGCAGCCAGCCAGCAACGTCTTGGAAGATGATGATCTAACACATCCAGCCAAACACTAAGTGCTCTCCATCTGGGCTGTATCTGCCCAAAGGCATCTTCCACAGTTGTCCTTAACCAGGATTGAACAGCTGTGCAGGGCTTTTCCATGAGCCACAGGAGCAGGGAGTTGGCTGGGTGGCTAAGAATCAGCGTGAGGCCGATCACAGCATTGGTCTCTGTGCTGGGAGACATGCCAACCACTGCTCTTTCAGTTGACGTGTTCCAGGCCCTGGCTGAGGGGCAATGAACTGGGATATTCATTTTATTGATCCTCCCCATACATTTATGGAGCCTTACATGTATGAATACATTAAAGACCTCCTCAGGGACTGAAAGCCTTAGGAACCATGGACTGAGCACTTTCCTGAAAGCGGTGCATGTCTCATAAACAGCAACTTCAACAGGAGACTGGCCCACGCTAACTGGCAGGACAGACAAGTGGGAGATGGGGACTGCCAGCTTTCAGATTGCTATCACCGGCTGATTCTCTATACTCAGTGGGACCCTCATGTGGACAGGTCAGCTCTGAGGACAGCTCTGTACACATTTGGAGGAATACGGCCTTCCTCATCCTAACATTTCCCTCCCACTGCTGATCACTTCACTTGCGGCACAGCCTTCTCCCACCAGTCTGCATTTTCCTCCCATGCATAGGACTGGTGGAAGGTTATCTGGAAGTGGTTTGAAAGCAAACTGCCCTTTTTTGTGTCCAGGATTTCATCTTCATCCATGCACTCGTAGACAGGACCCTGGTAAGCGCACGCTAGACAATTTCATCACAGGTATTTGTCTGCCACAAGGTTTTTTCCCCAGCTCTAGAGAATCACTTCACCCAGCTGGACATGCTTTGGATAAGCATGCTTTTAACAGGTGCTAATCGCATACTTGTTATGCCTTAAGACAGAACAGTTTGACATGAGGATACAAACCAGACTACTTTGCACTCATTCACAAATTTGCTGTCTGCGGCTGCAGCTGCGGCTGTGTTGTGATCAGTCTCAGCTGCTTGCTTACAAATGCTCCAGCACATAGTAGAAGTTACCTGACATGAGTCAGACTAGTTCAAACTGCTGCTGCCACCAGGAGCGCTCACAGAGAAGTTGTTCAGGAAACAAAAATCACATGCAATGCAAACAAACAAAAAAGCAAGGTGAGCAATGCCCTTCAGCTTGCTGGGCTGTACCCAAGGTCCTCTTGGTGAAAGCACGGTGAGTGCCTTCCATCCTGCTTTAACTGCTGCAGTAGGGGGAGAGGGGATCCTGGATAACCAGATCTCAGTGTGCTCAGGATTTTAAAGATCGTTGCCAACCCCTGAACCGTCACAGTTGTTAGAGGAACAGATACTATTAGGATGACAAATTATTATTTGTACAGCCCCCAAAGGTATGTTATATGCAGGGATCCTGGTTTTCCATTTAAAAATCACGAATTCTATGATAAAAAGTTAAAATTCTCTGGTTAAAAATCCCCAAATCCTTTTTTATATGATTAAAATGAAATGCCACTATATATATATGTATGTATCAGTTGCACACAATATTTTCTTGATATAGTTACAATTTTAAAGCAATGTGGAAACCCACCAGTGCCTCAGTCATTATAGTAAGATAAATTCTAAATACCTATAAATTTCAGTGTTAGATTTTGGTTTTTTTATCATAGAAAATCAGAGCTCCCCCTGCCCTCTTTGTTCACCAGAATGCGGGTCCAACTGTGGCTGTTCCCCCAGCTTTGGGGTGATGAGTAGCCCTGATATGCTGGTGCCCAAACCCCTGCCCATGCCGGTGTCTTTCACTCCTGACCCACAGCCCCCTGTCCCTGCCTGTGGCCCTCAATCCTGACCCACAGCTCCCTGGCGCCCCTTGTTCTCCATCCACAGCTCACCACCCCCCAGGCCTGCTGGTGCCCCTAACTCCTAACCCACAGCCCACCACCCCCTCCAGGTGCCTCTCACTCCCAATCCACAGCCCCCTGGGCCTGCCAGTCACATGGTGACATGGTGACATGGTGAAGCCCTTCATCCCCCACCCACAGCTCACCACCCCCAGGCCTGCTGGTGCCCCTCACTCATGACTCAGTCTCCTACCACCCCCCAGCCTTACTGGAGGGGGCCTCCAGCTGCCAGGGCTATGGGACCAGGGCCAGGGCTCACAGCCCACTGATCCCCACAGCAGCATCCGAGCCCTGGCTGCCACCACTGAGAGGTGGCAGCTGCTGTGGTCAGAGCAGAGTGTGGAGGCTGGGTCCCCCCCCCCTGCGGGTGGGCACGGTGGGGGGGGGCGCCTCGGGGGGTGGGGGTGGATGCAGGCTGCCAGCTGTGGGCTCGGGGCTCCCCGCCCTGCCTCCCTCCACCCAGGGGCCTCCACAGCTTGCAGGCAGAACCCAGCACAGGAGGGTGGAGGCTTGGTGCTGCTGCCAGGAGCCCTATGCTGGCTGTGCCACTATGGCAAGGCACCCTCTGCCTACCTGGCAGCAGAGGGGGTGATGGCGCGAGGCACCCCCTGCCCATCCAGCTGCAGTGGGGGCAGTGGCACAGAGTTGTGCCCCCCACTGTTGTCAGGTGGGCAGGGGTCACTGTGCCATGGCAATGCGGCCAGCACGGGGCTCCCAGCAGCAGCACTGAGCCTCCCTGCGCCAATCTGCCCTCCTGCTTTGGGTCCCAGCTGCTGGGACACAGAGGCCCCTGGGAGGAGGGGCAGCAGGGTGGGGAGCCCGAAGGCTGCAGCAGGCAGCCCACATCTGCCTCTGCCCCACACACAAATCCAGGGGCCATGTGCCCCCCACTCCCGCCCTGGGAGTGTGCACAGCGGTGGAGAACTGGCCCCTGGACAAGCAGCCCACGGCTCCATTCTTCTCCCTGGCCCCCATGGCCGCACGTTCCTACCCCAGCCCCCAACACTGCCCTGGCTGGGCAGTGTCCCCAGTCCCGCCCCACTCCCTCCCTCTGTCGCCATGAAAGCCTCAATCTGCCCTCCCCCCTCCTGCCCCATAGTCTTACCTGGAGGGAGCTGCGGGAGCTGCTCTCCGTGTTGGCGGCTGGCACATGCATGTGTGTGTGGGCACATGCATGTGGTGCCCCCGCCTGATTGCCCTCCTCTGCCTCCCCCTCTTCCTGCTACCCTCCAGCCCCAAACAGCCCCTTGCAGGTTGGAACTCTGCCAGCTTGCAAGGGGAAACCCACCATTTCCCACAGTTTTCCCCTTTGAAGGAGAAAATCTGTGATTTTTCATGGTTTTCCATGGCGAATGGAAAACCTGGATCTCTGATCCTGTTCTTTATGGATACAGTGCCTTGTCCCAGAGAGTTTCCAGTCTAAGTTCCTGAATACTCAGCACTTTAACACCCCAGTCTTACCTTGATTTTCTGCACCCATGTGAAAAATACTGAACAGTTTACACGGTCTGGTGGGTGGCAAATTGACTTAGCAGTCGCACCCAGAGAGTGTTAGTAGCCGGGTCAGTATTGACCTGGAAGGATGTGGGTAGTGGTGTATGGCAGGGTTCGGTCCTTGGACCTGTACTCTTCAATATCTTCATCAGTGACTCGGATGTGGATGTGAAGTGTACTCTGTCCAAGTGTGCAGACGATACTAAATTGTGGGGTGAAGTGCACACTCCAGAGGGTAGGGAACAGTTGCAGGCAGACCTGGACAGGTTAGACAAGGGGGCAGTACACAATAGGGTGCAATACAACAGGGACAAGTGCAGAGTGCTGCACCTAGGGTGCAAAAATATCCAGCCCACCTACTGGCTGGGAAGTGACCCTCTCAGCAGCACAGAAGTGGAAAGGGATCTCAGAGTCATAGTGAACATGAGTCATCAGTGCGACGAAATCATCAGCAAAGCTAACTGCACTTTATCATGCATCAGCAGATGCAAGATGAACAGATCCAGGGAGGCGATACTTCCCCTCTATGCGGCATTGGTCAGACCACAGTTAGAGTACTACATCCAGTTTTGGGCACTGTACTTCAAGAAAGATGTTGATGGACTTAAAAGGGCCCAGAGGAGGGCCACACATGGTTAGGGGCTTACAGGACAAGCCCTATGAGGAGAGACTGAGGGACCTGCACCGCTTCAGCCTCCGCAAGCGAAGGCTGAGAGGTGATCTTGTGGACGCCTACAAATTCATTAGCAGGGTGCAGCAAGGGATCGGAGGTGCTCTGTTCACAAGGGTGCTCTTGGGGTAACAAGGAACAACAGTCACGGTGGCAGGGCACTGTTTGTGCTGCCACTTTTAAGGGCCTGAAGACAGCAGCCAGCAGGTGCTTGATGAGGGCAACTATTTTGGATTTCAGGGCTGCCCATATAAACAGGGAATTTTGCTGCTGGAAGGCCAGGCAACAACATTGCCTGGCTGCAGGGCTGCTAGTATCATTCGGCGGTAAGGGAGGAGCTGTAGGGGATGATCAGGAGGCTCCTGGTCCTGGGCATGACCTAAAACTGCACCCTGCTGGGTGTGGGTGCCCTGGTGGGGCTCCCAGTGCTGCGGGAGCCCCCAGGAAATGCCAGGCCAGTTACCACCCCGGTGAAAGGTGGGTCGGGGCGCCTTAACCCCAGCTCCCACCTTCGGGTGGGTCAGGACATCGGAGGTAGAGGGGGCCAGGCACAGCTATGGCCACCTGAGCCCACCTGAAGAGGGAAGCGCCAAGACCCTGAGCAGAGGGGGCGCGTGGTGGAGCCCGAGCAGAAGGGGTGTAGTGTAAGATCTCAGGGTAGCACCATGACCTGTTGCTCCAGGGCGGGAGTGAGAGTCCCCAGTGAGACCCTGGAGCACCAGCCGTGGTGTGAGTCACCCCATCTCCCCACATCCAGGAAGGGGGACCTGGAGAGAGTGTGGGGCTAGGGAGGCTGGGGGGAGAGTGCCCCCTCGACTGGTCCATGCTGGGGCCAGGACCAAGAAGGTCAAAAGGGCCAGGTGTCCACCGCAAGGGGTATCCAGAGTTGTGGGCCTGGGACCTCGCCTGGCCTTGGAGGTGAGGCCAGGGCCTGTGTGTGGCTGAAGGTCCCTAGTGGGGACCATGCCCGAGAGGGGAGCCAGCTGCAAGGAGCTCAGCAGCCTGAATGGAGGTGGTGTAGGCTGCCTGAGCGGAGAGATCAAAGGAGGGTCCTGCCAGGAGGATTCTGGAGCCTAGTGTGGGGCTGGTGTGACTCATAACATCTGGATGCCATCTGCGAGGCTTGGGCTGCGGTGTAGGGGAGGAACGGAGTCGCAGATAGCACCCCCTGGCATCGGGGCAAGAAACGGGCAGCCTCCCGCTTAATTAACATCAATTCATTAATTAACAACAAGGCGTGGTGGGCGAGAAGGCAGGCGGTTAGCCCAGAAACAGGTGGGCAGGACATCAGGAAAATCGGCCCCAAGAAGGCCCCCTGTTACAGTCACAAACTGACAGAGAGCAGATTTAGGCTGGATATCAGGAAAAACTTCTTCACGGTACGGGTGGCCAAAGTTTGGAATGGGCTTCCAAGGGAGGTGGTGCTCTCTCCTGCCTTGGGGGTCTTTAAGAGAAGGCTGGATAGGCATCTGGCTGGGGTCATGTGACCCCAGCCCTCTTTCCTGCCTAGGCAGGGGGTCAGACTCGATGATCTGTTGAGGTCCCTTCCCACCCTAGCATCTATGATGTCTGGAGTGAACAATCGACTTGTTATTCTGAGATGGGTTGCCACAGCAGGCGCTTTACATTACCAAGTGGTGGGGGAATAGGAACATAGTTTGTTTGCATTGAGCAAAGAGCTATTCTACAATAAGAATGGACTCATTCCCCCTACCCTGATGTCATTTAATGCATTTTTTTTCTCCAGGGTAACCCTATACTGGATTCTAGGAAGTTACCCTGGAAATGGGTTACCTAGGAGTGTTATCTTGTGTGTCCATTCTTTTTTCATACCAGTGTAAAGCCAGATTACACTAGTGTCAACATGTCGTGTGTCCAGGCCCTGAGACACTACATTATTCATTTACTTTTTGCAGTCAGGGAACCTGTAAAAATCAAGATCTGCCCTAAAAATAGCTCAGAAAAAATGCATCATAAAAATTCCCCTGAGGCTAGAAGCAGCCCCAGCATCTCAGGAAGTCCCAAAAGTAAAGTGTCAGAAAAATTTAAAAAAAAAAAAAAAAGTCCCAGAGATTCAAGACAGAAACGTGAATATAAATAAGATGCTTTAATCTAACCCTGCAAGCACTGTTCATTAGTGAACCCTAATGAGTATTTTGATTGCTTATATAGCTCTGTAACAATCTCAGAGTCTTATTATGCCAGGCAGTGCACACAGACACACACACACACAGAGGATAATATGTCCTACTCCAGAGTCTGCGTTCTAGCCAGCAAAGACACAGAGGGGAAAGTGAATCAGTTCATTATTCCTCATTTCATGAATAGGGAACTGAGACAGAGTGACTCATCTGTGAGCAACTTGATGTGTCTGGAAAATACATTCACAAGTTTTGCAGGAGAGAGTCTTAAGTTGAATGCACATGGCTTTTCTGAGCCTTGCCTACTGCACAATGCCTTTAATCTCCTCCCTCAAACCCCTTCCCTCTCTCAGAAATGTTAGGGATAAGACCTTTAAATACACATCTCATATTTTGTGGTAGAGATATGTTGGCAGGTTTTGCATTTCTTTTCATGGCATGGCCTGGATCCATTCAGTGTGTTTTGGGCTGTAGGAAGTTTGCTTCTGGTGATGCGGTTAGTGAGGTTCAGTACTTGTTTGAAGGCTAGGATGGGTGGATCTGGGAAGACCTCTTTAAGAATCAGGTGTCCTTCAAGTATGGGTTGCAGTTATTTCAGGATTTTTCATATAGGTTTGAGGGAGGGATGATGTGTCATAGCCATGTGCGATTCGTGGGGGTTTTCCTTCTGCACTGCAGCAATTCTTCACGTGGTATCTGGGTGGCTCTTTTAAATGTGCACCTATCTCTCTGGAGGAGCGTCCTTGTTGAGTGAAAGCCTTTTTAAGATTTGTGAGGTAGCAATCCCAGGTGTTCTCCTCAGTGCAGTTTCAGTGGGATCTGAGGGCTTGGCTGTATATCACAGGTTTCATGGTGTGTTTAGGGTGATTGCTTGTTCTGTCCAGTATGTATGTTGGTCGGTGGGTTTCTTGCATAATGTGGTCTGTATTTTACCATTCTGGATGCTGATCATCATGTCTAAAAGGGAGATGTTGGTGCTGGAGTACTCAAGATAGTTGGATGGAGGGGTGATGATTGCTGAATTTCTGATTGAAATCAAACAGATATTGCAGGGTTTCAGTCCAAATGATGAAGATGTCATCTATATAGCTTAAGTATAGCAAGGGTTTGAAGGTGCAGTCTTTGAGGAATTCTTCTTCCAGGTGGCTCATAAAAAGGTTGGTATATTGTGGAGCTATTTTGGTGCCTATAGCTGTGCCCATGGTCTGAAGGTGGTTATTAAAATCACCACCTCCCTTGGAAGCCCATTCCAATGCTATTAAAATCCCCACCTCCCTTGGAAGCCCATTCCAAGTGGTTATTAAAAGTGAAATTGTATGTGAGGATGAAGCATATAATTTCAGTAATATCTTTGGGTCTGTACTCAGAGTTGTCATCTTCCTCTTGTAGATATGTAAGGCAGGCTTGGATGCTGTTCCGATATGGGATGTTGGTATATAAGCTGGTAATATCCACGGTGGCTAGGAGGGTGTTGCTGAAAAGGTGGTCTATGTTTTCAAGTTTTCATAGAAAGTCTGTAGTATCTTGGACAAAACTTGCTCTTTCGGTAACAAGTGGTTTAAGGAGTGATTCCACGAAACCCACTGACTCTCACCCACTGATTCCTCAATTTACATTTTTAATGACTGGTTTGCATGCAGACCAGCCTCTGGCTACTTTACTATTTGTTCCATCCAGGAAGAGCGCGCACCAACTGCAGATGCTTCCTCAACTTGCCCAAACCCGAAAGCTTGCTAGAAAAATGTTTCTAACTATTTAGTTGGTCAATAAAAGATATAAGATTCACCCAAAGAACACTGTCTGCCATGTGTATGTGTACATTTGGCCATAGCGGGGGTGGGGAGCAGAGAGAAGAGATGGGCATGTGCCCCCCAGCCTGGCAGGGTCCACCCAGCCTTCCCTGCCAGCACTAGGAGGGGAAGGGGCCCTTCTCCCCACCAAAGCCCAGCTCCCATGGGGGAGGAGGCCTCCAATTTTGTGCTTGCCCAGGGCCCCAGTACACCTTAATCTGCCTTTGCACTTGACACCCCCTCCCCCCCCACCAATGCCTTCTTCATGTCAGGGGCCCCCAAAGCTATGCCTTGCAGGGGCCCCCCCAAAAATTGTGGGCTGGCCCTGAGAGCCAGACCCATGTCCTCACCATCACTAAGCATTAGCTACAGAATGATCTGGTTACTGCAACCTCTATGCCTCCCCGCAAGAAGGTAGGGGACTCCAGCCTGTGCCTACACTGCAGAGGGGCAAAGCTTTCATTAAGCAGTGAAGACAGGGCAGTACAGATTTCAGGAAGTACTACACAACTCCCCTAGGGACTGTAGGTAGTTACTCAGGTTGTTAACTCGCACTGTAAATCTGTACTGTAGACTAAAGCTTGCACTAGTACACCTACTTGTGTGACAACTATGTCTTCATTGAGTGGCACAGACACACCTTTCTCATGTCCCGTAGGGAGGCAAAGGAGTTGCACAGAATTGTTGCCAGTGAGAGTTACTTGAGCATTAAAAAAAGAATTCGGAAGCCACGTGATGTGGGCATAATAATAATAAGAAGTTTAAAACATGAGACCGTTTCTGAAATTTCAGTCCTGAGTTAAGTTTCCAGAGGTTATTACTGAACTCAAGAGCATTTTGCCAAATTAGAACTGTTTTCAGACACTGAGTCAGCATAACTGCACAAAGAGAAACCGCATTTTATCGTTCTGATGACTTATCACAATTTTTCTTGCTGATAAGATGATTATGCATTGGCTATATCACATAATGCCATTTTCAACGTAGAGTTCAGGAGAGCTCAGACTGACTTCTAGGTCAATAGTGCGTAACCACAAAAAAGTGGCTAAAAGTGATTGCCAGGAAATAGCCTGATGAATAACTAAGAAAAAACCCATCAGAGCAATTAAAAAAAATGATTGAAAAAAATTAAAAAAATTAAAAAAAATGAATTAAAAAATGATTTGTCGAACACTCCACATAGCTGTTTATATTAACATGAGAACCACACATCTTCTGGTCCAGTTACATTTATGGGTAACATTTATGCAGTGTTTTTTCAAGAGCCAATTCTGGGCCAAATCAAGCAGGAAGAGTTTTGCCTGAATAAAAGCTGAGTAGGACTTCACAATTTGGCTTTGGGTGCACACCCAGCACTCTCTCTCCCCTTAATGGTAGTGTTTGGTGGAAAGCAGAGGACTGAACCTTGCAACACCAATTAGACAATTAGAAAATTGGTTGATTTAGGGACATAGCTAATACTGATGCTATATCCTCACTGAATCATCTCCGAACACAGGCTTAGTTGAGCAGCACTACAGTTGTCGTGGAGCTGCGGTGAAGAAGGGAGTGTGGATCAGAGAAGAACTTTACCTTACAGGTCTTGGTGATTCTCTTGCAGTAGGAGAGCATGGAAATGGTCATGTAACAGCAGATCCTTCAGATTTGATTTCTGGGTGCTGTCATGCTGGGAATTTGCTTGGAACTGGACACAGTATTATTGAGTTCCCTTATTTGTCTAGGTGTCCTACAAGACATGGTCAGAAACTTTATGTGGAACAAAAAGTAAGGTCACATGCTTGAACTTGTAACACAAGAAGCAAATGGATTCTTTTAGTAATTTGGAGATAAGGTGCTGAGCATCAAGAACTCTTACCTCAAATACAGGACAGCACGGGTCTGCTTAGTTTACGCAAAGAGTGCTTGGCATCTCTATATAGGACTTCATGTAATACCCAGTGATTTCAAGAACTGTTGAATCAAACCCAATCAGACACTGCAATTATGAAACCCAACCTGAGCGAGCTCCAGCTTCTGTATCTGTAACTTAGCTTTTAAGTTAGCATAACACTGCCTTAACAGCAGAAGGAAAACATGGGACTGAGTTTTCCAAGGTGATTTGGATATCCAATTCCTGTTCATTTTAACTGGATTTGGGAGTCTCTTTGGGGCCTGGAAATCTTAGCTTTAATGTTTAATAATATCTTAACTAAGTCTGTAAACTGTGTGTGGTAAGGAGTATTTGCATATGTATCTGCTGAGTCAAGCACAGTGAGCCCCAAGCTGAATGGGGCTTCTTATGTAAATATAAAAAAGTTAAATGAGTGTGTGCATTTATACACACAAGGAAATGACCTTTTTAAGCAACACCTATGGCTGGATCTGTTAGTGATAGAAGACTTGATTTTCATAGCCCTTTATCAGAAGTTCAGGTATTTGATACTTCCAAAAAGCAAGACAAATTCTTAGAGGGTTTCATCTCTTGCACATTTCTGAGCTTAGTAATGTTATTGATAAGCAATACATTGGCATTTTATTCCAGACTTCAAAAATACAATTATCCATGGAAACAAACCTGAAGTTCCACTCAGCTTGGTGTTAAATCAGAGGTGTCAAACATCTGGCCTGTGGAAATGTCACCAGGTCCCTAGTGCTTTTCGTGAGCTGGACCATGTTCTTCTGCAGGCCAGATTCAGCCAGCGGGGCTTGTCACCGTGGTTTCTGGAGGCACCCCCAACTTACCCACTGCCAAAATCAGGGTGTTCAGTCACCCATGGTAACTAGAATTGGTGCCAGGGGAAGAGGTGGGGTGAGCAGCAGCATAATGGAGTGGGTTCCTGAGCCATGCTGGAACAGTGGTTCGGACAGCCATGGGAATTAATGCCGCCATCCTTGTTCACAGGTCATCTGGCCCACAGGAAGCCCCACAGTCTGGTTTTGGCCTGGTGGGGGGCAAACAAGTTTGACATCCTTATGGTTGATGTTTCTGGGGAGAAAATTATTTCAGGCATGGACACCAGGGGATGAACTAAACAGATAAAAATAAATACCCCTCCCCCCAATTAAAATAGACTAACTTGAGGTTAAGTCCTGCTGCTTCAAAGACCTTTTCCCAAATGTAAAATAGAATGGAAAATTATACATGTAATAGCTGTACCATTTCCAATAATGTTACAAGAGCTCTCCAGTCACTCTGGCTGAGTAATAGGGCTGTGCGAAACAGCAGCATTTTGCTTTGACTTCCGTTTCAACAGAACTGTGTTTCGTTTCAAGTTTCATTTAGTTTCAAAAGCGCTGCTTTGTTCCGTTTTGTCAAAATGGTTTTGCTGTTTCAACATTTCACCCATAGGCTATAATAGGGAAGCACGAAACAGCCTATAACTTTATCATTTCTTGCTTGATGCTGATGAAACTTGCAGGGATGGTAATCCTTTCTGAGGGCATGAAGCCTGCCAGTTTTCAAGGAGATGGGTGTAGGGGTTTCTACAAAACTGTAGCTCAAGCAGCTGACAAGCAGGAGCTGGGGAGCAGGAGCAGCCCCCTGCGATCCGGCAGGCAGATCGGGGGCCCGCACCACGGGGAGGAGTCCAGCAGAGCCCCTCAGCCCTCCCTGGGGGTGCAGGCAGGCCCCCGATCTGCCTGCTGGATGACAGAAGGCTGCTCCTGCTGCCTGGGGCCAAGCGCTGGGGAACTGAGCCCAGCAGCAGGAGGCACTTCCCTGCACTGGGCTCAGTTCCCAGTGGCTTGCAGCCCTGGGGAACTGAGCCCAGTGGTGGGAGGCGGAGCGCAGTGCTGGCTGTGCCCACCTTCTGCCACCAGGCTGAGCTCCACAGGGCTGGTGGAGCAGATCGGAGTGTAGCCTGGTGGTGGGCAGAGCTGGCGCTATGCTATGATCGGCTCCGCCAGCCCCATGGAGCACAGCCCGGTGGCGGGAGGTGGGGAGAGCCAGGGCTGTGCTTCCCACTGGGCTGAGCCACATGGGGCTGTGAAGCCTCTCAGAGCACAGCCCTAGCTCTCCCCTGCCTCCCACCACCTGGCTGGCTGCTTTGAAATTCGAAAAATTTTGAAACTTTTCAAATGTTTTGACTGGCCTCGTTTCGTTTTGAGGCTGTTTTGAAGCCGTTAGTTTTGTTTAGATTTCGCTGTTTCAAGCTTGAAATGAGTTGAAACGAAACAGCTGGTAAAGCTTCGCACAGCCCTTCTGAGTAACATTGATTAAATCAAGGAAATTCTAAAGCACTTGTTCAACTGAAGTAAACTGACACTGTTTTATGAGAACTTTACAAGGTCTTATTCAACCAAGTACCCACACAATTCAAGATCAGACTTTGCATTGTCCTTTACCCACCGCATCTAGAGACCCCAGAGAATATGAAGAGTGTATGATCCTATATATGCCTCACTTCAATATCAAGCTGTAATGGCATGTCTTTATCTGAAATGTATTGGAGTGGTTTTTTCTTAAATTATCCTCAGAAGTGCTAGTTTGAAGGCACTAGATATTCCATATTTCCATTTATTCACAGATAGAGAATAAGCAGAGTAATTTAAGCTTTCCAGCATTATCACAGTGACAGCCTGCCACCGAGTCTGGAAGAACTACTAGCTATGTTGAGAAGGTAGTTCAGTTTCCAGCCCCCAACTGTGCAGTGGATTTGTATCTGCTAGGACAGGGGCAGGCAATTATTTTGGGCAAAGGGCTGTTTACTGAGTTTTGGCAAGCTGTCAAGGGCTGCATGTATAGTCCTGCCCCTTGACAGGTGCCCCGCCCCCTGGCTGCCATCTTGTGACTGGAAGTCCTGCCTCCTAACCCCCGACCTTTGTCACCAGAAGTCCCTCCTATTGCCCCCAGAAGTACTCCTTTCAGCAAGGGGTGTTGCAATCTCAGAACCAGAAAAATACCAAATAATATTCTAAAAATGTAACATCTATCTATAACATTCATTAATTTGATTTAAAAAAATATTTTTGTCCTGATTTATATGTGTTTGTGTAGAGTACATAGAGGTAATCAAACAGTAGCTTAAAATGAAGCCTTAATCTTGTCTATTGTGGGGGGGCATGGGTACAGATTTGTGGGGGGCTGTTAGTGTGTGGGTATGTGGGGTATGGGGGTGTGGGTTTGGGGTGAGGTAGCATGTGTGTTTGTGTGTGTGTGTGTGTGTGTGTGTGGATATGTGGGGTGTGGGTGGGTATGGGGTTTGTGGGGGAAATGGGATGTGTGAGGTGGTGTGGGTGTGGGGGTCTGCGTGTATGGCAGTGCAGGGGGGTACATGTGTATGGTAGGGTGTGCATGTGGGACTTACCCTATGAACACACACATGCTCACACACTCTCTTTCTCCCTCCCCTTGTACACACACAGACACAACACACAAAGTCTCTCCCTCCCTCATTGTGCGTGCACACACACACAGTCTCTCCCTCCCGCATAGCTCTCTCTGTCTCTCTCCCCCTCCCTCATTGCAGGGACACACACATGCATATGTGCACACACATGCATGCGCACACACACGTACACACACCCTCCCACTCCTGGCCCTGTGCCCCCGCAGTCCAGTGATGCAGTTGGAGACAACATGGTGCCGGAGCAGCTAGCTAGCGTGCAGGGAAACAATGAAAGCTGTGGCAGGCAGAGACTTCTGA
>NW_005842552.1:205909-218140 GCF_000455745.1 Alligator sinensis
CCTATTGCCCCTGGCTCCTGTCATCTTTGACGGCAGTGAGGTGCAGATAAAGATCACTTTTCTAAATGTTTAGGGGCCCTGCGGGCCAGATAGAATGGCCTGGTGGACCAGATATGGCCCACAGGCCGTATTTTGCCTGCCTCTGTGCTAGGATCCAGAACAAGGCCAACACTGAGCAATCAGCTTACTATAGTCCTCTTTGCAATGGACTGAGCCCCAACCAACCTGCAGATGTGAGGTTCAAGTTCAATCAAGATTTTGAGAGGTCATGAACATAGTCATCAAAGTCTTTTACTAGAAAAAAGTAAGTGCATTGAACAATGTGACACAAGACTTAAGTAAAATATACACCGATATATATATATATATATATATAAAACATCAAACATTTAAAACGTGTTCCCTGAGCTGACTGCTTATTCCTATTGAGATGTTCTAATCTGGTCACTCTTATTCTGGCCCCTCATAGCAGCTAGTCAGGACAGAAGACTCTTCTTGGTGTCTGCATTCTTCTACTGACATCTGGTATAGTAAACTCAGTGGTTCCTTTGTATTAGGTTCATTTTCAGCTCTTTAAAATATATTCCTGTGTTTCTTATTTTCCAGCATTTAATCATAAATACCACAAGAGCATGCATTTGTGAGACACAAGAAAGCTTCCTTCCCAGTCAGGACAGTCTCATCCAGAAGCTTATACTGATGCTGAATGTGTCTGAGGAAAGGTTTTCACCTCAGAATAAAAGCCTAAAACTTTACTGGAATTGAACCAAAATCCCTCAGTTTACTGTCTGTGCCCCTTATGGAGCAGGGTTTAGAATGGAAATATTGGTGGGCATCTACTCAAAGTAGCTTGGATGTCGAGTCAGCAGAAGCCTCTTCTATTACAAAGCCTTAGCAGGACTCCTCCTACATGTGTCTTTCACGATGAGAAAACCATGCTGAGGTTGAGATGTCATCACCTAAACTTCCCTGAGTGGTGATGCCCCAAACGTGGAGCCTCTTTTTGGGGAACACTTGAATTGCTGCCACCAGACCGTGACTGCAATGCCACAGGTGTTGTGAACCACTGGATTTCCTTCCAACGTGGGGAGCTTACTTTAAAGTTTTGTTTTCTGTTGCATGTGCTGCGTCCTGTGATTCTCTTGACTTGGCGCTATCGGTCCTCAGGGTGATGGACGCGTTACGTTGCCATCTTCTCAGAATGCTGTAAAATTCTTTTCTGACATTGTTGCTAGCCAGTACATAGATGATTGGATCTGCAATGCTGTTTGCAGTGGAGAAACACAAAAATACCACGAATGTGGTATATATTTCCTGTTCAAAACAGCACGAATCATTTGGAAATAAAATATAGTGTACGGCTCTTATTAGGAGCACCACATGATAGGGAGCAAAGCACATGAGAAAAATAATGATGATGGCAATTGCCAGGTGCTTCACTTTAGCTTTCTGGTGAACATTTAAGCCGCTGCTTATGTTCGTATTTTGGAAAATTTTGTAGTTTGTGAAACTGATGATTGCGAAGGGAATGATAAATCCACATAGGAACCTGGCAATGCCAAAATAAGCCAGTGTTGGCTCAAGTGGTAAGGTCTCAAAGCAGGTTTTCTGCCCTGAAGTCTGTCTGCCATCATCAAGAATAAACACTGGGCAGTGGATTACTGCCACTACAGCAAAGATAACAACTGTGATGAAAACTGCAGTTCTCTGATCTCTAGTCCCTCTGGATTCCAAAGAGTATACTACTGCCACATAGCGATCAATAGATATACAGCACAGCATCAGAACGCTGATGTATATGTTGCAGAAAAAGATATATCCTGTTATGATGCAAGTTTCTGATCCCATCGTCCACTGGTGCTCATTTTGTACATAGACAATCCAGAGAGGCAGGGTACTCAAATACATCAGCTCACATAATGATAAGCTGAAAAGGTAAATGGCAAGTATATTGTGCTTTTTGATTTGTAGCCATGTTAAGTAGGCAGTTAAGCAATTTGCTGGCAGACCGATGGCAAAAACAATACTGTAGACTGCAACCAGAAGTATCTCACTGTTTTGAACAGGCATCTGTTCACACGAGCAGTTTGATCTATTCATCATGCTGCAGTGTACAGAAACGTGAATATGGTCTTGCTTGATTTACATTTCCTGTGATGAAGAAACAAAATGGAAAGTTAGAAGTTGCAAAAGAGTTAAAATATGACTACACAGGCAATGGACTGACAACACAAGGCTAGAGCGCACAGACTGCTTCTGAGCGAGGATGTGAAGGTTTGTGCATGGTGCAGTATTGGAAATAGTTTTAAGTGAGTGCAACTCTATCAAAGTCAAAGCTGGTAAAACCTTGTGAAGATTAGGCCTGGTGAGCTCATTACTTATTTATATTGCAGTAGCACTAGGAGTGCCAACCATGGAGGGCTGTGTGAGGCTTCAGATCCAGAGAAGATTCAGAAACTTTGGATGCCAAAGCAGCATGTCTGGATCAAAGCGCTGGCTTCTTTAGGCTTTCCGAAGCGGTTTGGAGCTTCTGAACCACTTCAGAAAAGCTTCGGAGCCACTTCGGAGATCCAGCCATAGGGTATAATGGGAATCAATGAAATAGCTACAACTTTGTTGTTTGTTGTTGGATTTGGATGAAGCTTGCAGGGGTGGTAGCCTCTGCTGAGAGCATGAAGTCTTCCCGGTTTCAAGAAGATAGGTGCAGGGGTTTGGGCGAAACTGCACCCCAAATTCTTGAAAGCAAAGCTCATGTCACGTGTATGTGTTACAACACAGCAGGGTGAAAACTGCAGACGTCAGGGGGGGGGGGGGTGAGTGTGAAAACTGCGGGGGTGGTGGCCCCT
Organism: Alligator sinensis; assembly: GCF_000455745.1. Lineage (NCBI taxonomy): Eukaryota > Metazoa > Chordata > Crocodylia > Alligatoridae > Alligator > Alligator sinensis. The sequence continues at coordinate 208,756 of NW_005842552.1, forward strand.
GCTCAGGCCACAAAGCCTGCCAAGTTTCAAGGAGATAGGTGCATGGGTTTGGGGGAAACTGCACCTCAGGCTGAGGACAAGCGAAATTTGTGACGTGGGTGAAGTGTGTGTTAAGGCACAGAAGGGTGAAAGCTGCAGGCCTGCTAGCCCCTGCTGCAGCCACAAAGCCTGCCAGCAGTAGAGGAGGTGGCTGCAGGGGGGTTCTGGGGCCCTGTACCTCTAGCTGCTGACAGGCAAAACTTGTGACATGGGTGCTTGTGCAACTGTGTCTGTTGTGGGGCAGGGGAGGGGGGTGGGGGACACGACTACTGCAGGCCGGGCTGCTAGACTACTGTGCTATCAGTTACCAATCAATCATGATTCACTCAGGGACCAACTCAATACACAGTACTAATGTAACCAGTTAATTAGCAAGGATTAACACCTACAAAACCACAGACTAGGCAGAGGACATAATCAATACAGACAATCAGCTGCCCCAAGCCAGAGACAGTCAGCTGCACAAGCACCCATGTCATGAGTTTTGTCTGTCAGCAGCTAGGGGTGCAGGGCCCCAGAATCCCCCTGCACTGATCTCCTCCACAGCTGGCAGGCTTTGTGGCCGCAGCAGGGGCTACCATCCCTGCAGCTTTCACCCCACTGCGCCTTAACACACCCAGGGTCATCTATGTCATGAATTTTGCCTGTTAGCAGCCAGAGGTGCAGGGCCCCAGAAGCCAGACTCCCCCTGCACCTATCACCTTGAAACTTGACAAACTTTGTGGTCTCGGCAGGGGGGACCACCCCAGCAGCTTTCACCACACCATGGCATAACACATACAGGTGACATGAATTTTGCTTTAAAAAATGTGGGATGCAGTTTCTCTGAACTCCCCACACCTATCTCCTTGAAACTTGGCAGGCTTTGTGGCCTCCACAGGGGCTACCATCCCTGCAGTTTTCACTCCACTGTGGCTTAACACATACAAGTGACATGAGTTTTGCTTTCAAAATTTTGGGGTGCAGTTCCCCCCAAACCCATACACCTATCTTCTTGAAACTTGGTAGGCTTCATGCTCTCAGCAGAGGCTACCATCCCTGCAAGTTTCATCTAAATCACAGACAGAAAACAACAATATTTAATTGATTCCCCATTATACCCTATGGCCGGATCTCCAAAGCAGCTCCGAAGCTTTGGAGCCAGTTCGGCTGAATCGAAGCCGAAAACCAATCCAGAGCTCCGAATTGGATTGCTGGCATCTGAATTGGCTGGTTCTGAAACCGAATTGAATAGCTGCCTATTTGCATAGGCCTAGTGCTGTACAAATATAGAACAAGAAGCTAGTTCTTGCTGCAAGGGGCTTGCAATCTAGTCCAGTGATTCTCAACCCAGGGGGTCTGAGATCCTTTCAAGAGTGGCACAGGGTGTAACACACATGCAGACAGAAGTGCAGGTCCCCACCATAACTGAGAACACTTTGCAGGAAGCGTTCTGAATTACAATGATCCCCCAGACCAAACAGAAGTGCACTGTTGGTTCCAGGGGGAGGGGAGTCTAGCTGTTGGCTGCCAGCCTGCAGCTGGTTTCCCATAGCAATGGCCCCTCCTCTCTCCCAGACTGTCCCTGTTTCAGAACGGGAGGGGGAAAGGGAGCAGAGGGACCTCATTCTAGGGGTTCCCCAGCCTCTGCTGGGTCAAGTGGAGCCCCCACCTTGGGGGTTCTCCAATACATCCTCCCCACTCTCCAACGAGGGCTGAAAACCCCTGAGACCAAACTCCCTCTGCTCCTTTTTACCCCCTCCCACTCTGAAAACAGCTTGAGGCTGGCAGGCAGCACAGGCAGAAGTTACAGGACTTGCTCTGTTTTGAAATGTGTTCATCTGACCCCTCATACAACGAGGGTTCAGATTTTCACCTGACTGGCCAGTTTTGAAGTGGTCTGCAGCCATGCATTTGTGTTTGGTAACAGCTATAGACTGCTTTCTGTGGACAGATTGGGCAAAATCCGTCACTTCTGTCTGTGCCCAATGTTAGCACTGTTAGGTGCCCAAACATTATTCACATGATAAATTCAGAGATTTCAAACAGGAATCCATAGTGCTAAAATCTTTCTGGCCTGTTGTGATCTTTCCAAGTTCTTTGCATAAATGAATTACTCTATTATTTTCCTGTAATCAAAAAAACAATGAAAACTAAGAGCTGGCATCTTCCCAGGGTTGCTTTGAGTCTAACAAAGGATGCCTCAAGTCTAAAAAAGGTTGAGAACTACTGATCTAAGCAATGGTTTCTGTTACATGGTGCTTACCTAATAAGCATTCTTTGTATTATGAACTATTACATAGACCAGAGAATCTGCAGCATAAAAGAAAACTTGCCTTTTTCTAACTGCCTGCCCTTGTGGCCAGGATGTTCACTCCAGTTCCCATGGTTTGGAAGATCAACCACAGATATTACCAGAATTGCTGGGCACCTAACAGATCTCTACAGGTTCTTTGTATACACACCAGGCTTTGGGTTTCTTGTCCTAATGGGTGAGTAAGGCTAGCAACAGATGTTGTTGCATTTGTCCCTGAATGGGTTGTGTCTTTGTTCATCTTGGAACAGAAATATCCTGGGATTGGTGTGTACACACATTGCTCTTCTAATCAGGATTTAGTGAGTGGCTGAATTCAGTACCACTTTTCTGCCGGTGATTCAATGGTGCAATCCCAGGATAGCCATTCAGATGCACTGAGATGTCCTGGGATAAACTGTTAGTACTTTTTAGCCCATGAATCTTTTTAGAATGGTGCAATCCCAGGATTTGTCCCAGGACAATGGACATGGGTGTCTGAATGACTGTATTTTGTCCAGGGATAAAATAGTTTACCCTAAGACAAATAGCCTAGGTTAATGACTTCTCTAGGCTTTTTCTGGTAGCTGCCTGGTGTCCATGACAATTCACCAGTGCTTTGCTAAGGAGGCTGGACAGATGCATTTTTTTCTCCTCTGGAACTGGCAGGGAAAAGAAGTGGTTGCTGGGACTCACTGGAAATACAGGGCCACACTACACCATTCATTTTTCCAAAGAGCAGAAGATTAATTTTCACGACTCTCCAATAAGCCACATTAATTAAAAATTGTCTTGCCATAAAACAGATGGACTAGCAATCTGCACAGTTCTGTTCTGAATTGGGAAGCGAATGCCTACCTCCACCTTAAAATGCCTCACAAATGTTACAGCTGTGTTACAGGCAGAACGTGCTGAAGCTGTGCTACTCCTTGACTCAGTCTCAAGATATGAGTGCATGTATGAAAGCAGTGTACCCACCACTCTGTCTGCAGTGAGGCACAGCCAGCTCCTTCCAGCAGGCCAGGTCTGCTCCACTAGCAAGTCTGAGGAGAGGAAAGAGCCACTGCTCCGCTTCTTTCTTACCCATGCCTGATTTCTTAGAGGCTGCTCATGTCCGGAGATGAAGATCTGAGCTCTGCTCAGCCTTTGTGGGCACGTCTACACTATGTCAAACTGTACAAGGCAGTGCAGTTGGGAAGACACGTTCTGTCTTCCAGCTCCCACTTGGCACATGCCACATGCTGAAAAAAAGGCCTTAAGCTGCTCTAATGAGCACCCCCAAGACAGCAGCACTGGGCATGTGACTAGAAGCAGTGACGTGACTTTTTTGGGCACTGGGTGACTGCAGAATGGGAACAAATGGGCAGGGTGTGCTTTCACTCTGGCACTCCCCACAGTCTGACACCATAGAAATGTGGAGCATGTGGCCTACCCAAGGAGAAAGGTGAAGTGGGAGGAGGTCCTTGCTGCCTTACTCTGCCAACCCTACAATGTGCATCCCTGTAAGCGTCAAGTAGAAATTGGTCCTAATGGATTAAGTTTCACAACACCCTACTGCTCAGGAGATGAGAAAAATAGAGGGGAGGCGATGAGAGAGAAAGTGAGAAAGGAAGTGCCCTAAGTCACACAGAAAGTTTTGACAGAGACAAGTTTAGTCCACTGTCCTACCTGCCACTCCTGTGTGCTGTTCTGCGGGGGCTGGATTTGCATGTCCTCGCTTGAGGGCTTCCCCTACAGGAAGTCTCCCCCCACACCTGGCTTCAGCACAAGTAGTGGTGGGGCAAGGTGCTGGTCTCTGAATGGGAATCAGAAGCTGGCCCTGAACCATGCTGCTTCTTCACTAAAACACTTAGCTGGGTTGGTTTAGTCTGGGAGAAGCCTGCCTTGAGCAAGGGGCTGGACTAGATGCAACCTCCCGAGGACACTTCCAGCCCTATTTTCTATGACTATAAGCAAGCTGCTTTCTTTCAGGTGGGAGGCAGGAAAAGGACATGTACTGCAACACCAACAGCATCAATTCTGCAAATGCTTCTTGTCAAACCGGGAAGCAAATGTCCAAGCAAGATTTTAGACCTTAGTGCAGGGGTGGGCAAAATGCGGCCCAGGGGCCGGATGCAGCCCGCCAGGCCATTCTATCTGGCCCATGGGGCCTCTAAAAATTTAGAAAATTAATATTTATCTGACCTGGGCTGCCTGTCATGCGGCCCTCTGCCAAAACTCAGTAAGCAGCCCTCTGCTCAAAATAATTGCCCGCCCCTGCCTTAGTGGGCAATACAGAGGCAGGTTCCTGAAAAGGAACGCCCTTTAGGGCCAGCTTGTGGTCTCCTTGCTTGCCGAAGTCACCCTTCGTGGCGCAAAGTGCTACTCCCCAAAACAGGCTGACAATCTGACCTTTTACATTTACTCCTTACCTTTAATACAATGCTATTACTGTCACACAGGGCTTCATGCTATGTCCCTTGTCCTCACAGCTTATTCCTCTGCAGTAGCCAACAAGAGCGGACTGGCTTAGCAGTTGAGGTGAAGTCAGGGCAAATCAGCATGTTTTCCACGCCTACTCTGTCTGATACCTCTTTGAAACAACAGGAAGTAATATGGTACAAGTAAGCCTTGCTTTTAAAAATAAGCTGAACAAAAAGCCGAGAGGAAAGAAAAGGATGTAGGCAAATTCAACAAACAGAGGCCAAGTAAGAAAGAAAATAAAATTACTGTGAAAAAGAACTGGCCGTTCGGTCCTGCTGCCTACACAAACCCCACACAGCCTGTGTCAGGATTAGCTGGAACTGGGGACATTTTTCTCAGTGAGCACTTGATGAGATCTGAGTGCAGACTGCCCCGCAGCTTGAGTTGGAGTAAAGATCTGGGCCTGGGTCTGCCACCTCCTTGGTAAGTGCCCCAAGCACTCGGCTGCTACCAGGCGCTCTGAGACAGGGCCCCTCAGTCCCACCTGTAAAAGCTCTTTGTATAAAAAAAAATTTTTGGGGACGCATGTCCTGGTGTGGTGGGTCAGTCCCTCCCCTGGGGTGTGGGACATCTGTGTTTCAGTCCCCTTCCTCGGGGAACATTCAATTAACGATACAAAGGGGAACACTGATGACTGGAGAGACTGAGAACCTCACCTCGAATGCCCTGCAATAATTTGAATTCCCTCATGCACAGTACATCTACATGTGCAATTAATGGTGCATATTGCACCAGAGTTTGTTGCTCCCAGGTGCTGCATCTTCATGTGCACCTAGGACCACAGTACGCTGAGCCAGGTTGGAGCAGCTCCAGCTGGCAGGGGGATCACGGGGGGACATCCTGCCAGCTCGGGGCTGCTTTGACCTGGCTCAGTGTGTTGTGGAGGGGCTAGCTGGCAGGCGGCCTTCACACTAAAGCACCCTTGTGCCCCCACCAGCCCTGTCAGCATCTGCATGTGCATTTCTGCAGAGTAAAAAACTCTGCTGTAGTTGTGTTTATAGGTACTAACCTGCAGCAGAGATAATTAATATATTCTGTCCTAATAGCACTGCATGTGTGGACACTGAGATGTTTACTGCAGAGCTAATTAAGAAACTGTAGTAATAATCTCATGTAGACCTGCCTGCAAAGGAGTGACTTAAGCCTGTGCCTCCCACAGTTGGGGTAAGTATCATGAATCTGCCTCCTCCCACATTCACTTTGCTTTTCAATAAGTATGTAAAACCAACCAACAAGTGGAACATTTTGCATCTAACAGGAGGAATTTTTCATCTTAGTAGGGGGAAAAAAATTCCAAAATCATTATTTTAATTTGATCCAAACTAATTTTTCTTCCAGTTTGTGTCCTTGCAGAAGTGAGTGGAAGGTTAGGCAGTAGGCATGACTGAACCCGGAAGGTACTTGTTTACTGTCCATGTCCCCAGAGCCTGGAATAGACTCCCCCAGAAGTGGTGCAAGCACCTACTCTGGATACTTTCAAAAAACACTTGGATGCCTATCTTGCTGTGATCATTTGACCCCTGCTGACTTGCTGCTTTGGACAGGGGGCTGGACCTGATGATCTTGTGAGGTGCCTTCCAGCCCTAATGTCTATGAGATAATGTCTATGAAGTAGGCACATCTGCAAGAGAGCTTAAGTAGCAGGGAAAAGAATCACAGTTGGCCTCCTAGAGTTACTGGCCATGGAGAGGGAGAATACTTGCTGTTTTTCCCCTTTATGGGTTACACGTAGCTGATTGCTGCTCAGCTGGCTTGCTCTACTGCCCAAAGGTGTGGGAGGACCACACCTGCTTACAGCTTTGGGGTATGAAACACCCCTACATTTATTAACAAGGAAAACTGCCATCACTAATGCAAGAACTGCTAAAAAATTCCTGTTTGATTTTTTGCTACATTTTAAAATCAATTTTTTATTAACCTTTGGGGGAAGAGACCATCAGAAAACATTGCCAAAATCTTCATCAAAATCTCTACAGAAATAACTGAAATTGTTTGAACTCTTGAAAAAAAAAAGCCAAAATTTTTAACATCTCACTCAACTATTCTCTCTGTTGTCAAAAGCTTTGTGGGTTTGTAACCAGTTCTATTCCTGGCATGAAGGAAGCTTCTTTTTAACCCTCCGCCCCCTGTGGCTAGCCTGTGGCCCCCCAATCTGGCTTGCGGTTTTTTTTTTAATGCATCTTTAATCCATGCAAATAAAGTGGAGGCTTTTGCTGCACACGTAATACCAAAGGCCATGGTCTGGCCTGCTGTGGTGCTGTTGAACATCTTTGATCCTAACCCACATGTATTCAAATATATTGAAATCCCTGAGTTTCAGGTGCTAACCATGTAAGAAACTTCAAAACGAAGCACAATCCAAAGCATTGTTTCTGTCACTTGGTTTTGCTCTAGGTGACAGCTTGTATTTTCAGAGTGACACCAAAAAACAATTCATGTCTGTTCAAATAGGCCCGCGTTCACTGAAAAGGTTCACAGATCTCAGGAACTCTTCTAAAGCACCCAGCATAAGTTTGACATGGATGAAATCTGGCAAACCAGGTCTGATGTAGCTATTCCAGCAGAGGGTCAGGTTCTGTACTGCCCCAACAGGGGCAGAGGTAGCTGTGATACTAGCTCTTGGTTATAAGCTAGAGCAGCCTCTGGGACTGCATAATCACCCCTGCACTGCTCCATGATTATGCGAATGAGGCCCCTTGACATAGTAAGCCCTAAAGATGTGGACAGATGTAACACACAGAACATTTTAAATACACCTTAAACTCCATGCAGGCCCCTTTAGACCAGTTTAAACTACCTGAAATATTTCAAAAGCACACTGGGAAAACCAAGTACTATTTTGAGTCAGTTCTCTTTGGACCAGTTCAATGTTATGTGTGGACATAGTGCATTCCATGCTTAGTGTCTGGTCAGTCCTCCAGGCATCCCAAACTGCACCGCTCCTTGCCCTGCTCCTTTCTCCTCAACCCATAATGGGACTGCTCTGGGATGCAACCAGGACTGCTGCTCAAAGATCTATTGCCTAGGGAGACAACACTATTCAGGGGAAGGGAAGCAAAAAACTTCTGCATTAGTTTTACTTCCTTGCTAAGGACCCTAGGTGGGTATCCCAGACTTATTTGGGGCGGGAAGCGGAGTAGCTAGGTTTTGCTGGGGGGAGTTCTGTGGCCCCCTGCTTGTGGTGGGTGGGTGGTTGTTCCTGTAACAGAAAACACCTGTCCACTGCTGGGTGGTGGTGGGGGAAGCAGAGCCATTGCACAATGAGCACCTACTAGAACAGAACGGCTGTCGCTTCTGTGCTCAATGGGAAGAGAATTGAGCCATTACCTGTTAATCATTCCTCACCCTCTATGGTACACTCTTGCAGCCAGTCCACCTTGTGCACACATCTCTATGCAACTGCTGGTAAATCAAGGTACATGAGTGATTGGAAAAGCCAGGGAGTTTTGAGAGGGAGGGCATAACACCCAGCCCCCTAGGAACCACGATCAGGGGCCACCTCTTCACTCCAACCTCTTGCCCCAATTTGGGTCTTCCCTCCCCTCTAGAAGAATCCTGGAGAAACTTTGAGCACTGCCCTCCAGATCAGTGGTTTTCAACCTTTTTTTTTTACCAGAACCCATTTGTAAAATCAATGGCCAGTCCTGACCCAGTGCCCCTCCCTGACCTGCTGCCCCCACTCCTGACCTGCTGCCCCCACCCCTAGGCCCCAGCCCCCCAGTGCAGCCCTTTGCAGGTGGGAACTCTGTCAGCCTGCAAGGGAAAAGCCACAGCTTCCAACATTTTTATCCTTTAAAAGAGATTCCATTTTTAAAGTTTGTCCATGATGCTTTCATATATTTTTGCAACCCACTTGTGGGTTGCAACCCCTGGGTTGAGAAATGCTGTTGTAGAAGGCATGATGGTCTGGGTCCTCTACCACCCCCAATGGTGTTTTGTCAGGGATACAGTCATCATCATAGACATCATAGACATCAGGGCTGGAAGGGACCTTGGAAGATCATCGAGTCCAGCCCCCCGCCCAAAGGGCAGGAAGTCAGCTGGGGTCATAGGATCCCAGCAAGATAAGCATCCAGTTTCATCTTGAAGGTGTTCAATGAAGGCGCTTGAACCACCTCCGGTGGCAGGCTGTTCCAGACCTTGGGGGCTCGGACAGTAAAGAAATTCTTCCTTATGTCCAGCCTGAAACGATCTTGAAGTAGTTTGTGACCATTCGACCTCGTCATCCCTTGGGGCGCTCTGGTGAACAAACGTTCCCCCAGATGCTGGTGGTCACCCCTGATAAACTTGTAGGTGGCCATCAGATCACCCCTAAGCCTGCGCTTTTTCAGGCTAAAGAGCCCCAGGGCTCTCAGCCTGTCATCGTAGGGTCTGCTTCCCTGACCTCTGATCATGCGCGTGGCTCTTCTCTGGACTCTCTCAAGCTTCTCCACATCCTTTTTGAATTGTGGAGCCCAAAACTGGACACAGTACTCCAGCTGCGGCCTCACTAAGGCCGAGTACAGGGGGAGAATGACGTCCCGGGATTTGCTTGAGAGACGTCCCGGGATTTGCTTGAGACGTCCCGGGATTTGCTTGAGATCATCGAGTCTGACCCCCTGCATAGGCAGG
>NW_005842552.1:218428-222483 GCF_000455745.1 Alligator sinensis
TGGAGGACCCAAGGGGACAATTGGCCAGTTTCTCCCAGAGGCGATCATGGGACACCAGATCGAAGGCTTTTTTGAAGTCAAGATATATGACATCAATCTCTTCTCCCTTGTCCAGGTGATAGGTCACCTGGTCGTAGAAGGAAATGAGATTGGTCAAGCAAGACCTACCCGCAACAAACCCGTGCTGGCTATCCCTTAAGATGTTGGCGTCGGCCAGTCCATTAAGGATGGCCTCTTTAATAAACTTTTCTAAGATCTTCCCCGGGATAGAAGTCAGGCTGATGGGCCTATAGTTAGCCGGATCCACTTTCCTCCCTTTCTTGAAGATAGGCACCACATTGGCCTTCTTCCAGTCTTCGGGCACTACACCAGAGCGCCAAGAGTTTTCAAAGATCCGTGCTAGAGGCTGGGCTATGATGCTCGCCAGCTCCTTGAGTACCCTGGGGTGAAGATTGTCAGGGCCAGCTGACTTGAAGGTATCCAGCTTCTCAAGATGTTCCTTCACAAAGTCAGCATTAATGGAGGGCAGGGGATCACCCTCACCCGGACTTCCCGGCCCTGTAGCGGGCATGGGCGTCCCATGGGACTGATGAAAGACTGACGCAAAGTACCTATTTAATAGGTTGGCTTTTTCCTGGGCGTCAGTTGTCAGTTGCCCCATCTGGTTCAGCGGGGGTCCAATGTTGCCCCTGCTTTTCCTCCTGCTCCCCACATATCTGAAAAAGGACTTTTTATTGTCCTTGATGCTCAAAGCTAGCTGGAGTTCAGTTCGCACTTGGCTTTCCTGGTCTGCTCCCTACAGGACCGGACCAGAGCAGAATAATCCTCCTTGGAGGTGATTCCCATCCTCCATCCTTTGTAGGCCTTTCTTTTTAGCCTCAGGAGGTCTGCTAGGTCCCTGGAGAGCCAGGGGGGCTGCTGTGCCCTCTTGCTGCCTTTCCTCCGAGATGGAATAGACTTAGTTTGTGCATTGAGGATCGCTCCCTTGAGGAGCAACCACTCCTCTTGAACTCCCCTCTCCCTGTGGTCACGGTCCCTTAGGGCCTCACTGACAAGCCTCCTGAGCTTGTCAAAGTCGGCTTTCCTGAAGTCAAGGACTTGCGCGTTGCTGACCGACTTGCCAGCTTTTCAGCGGATGGGGAAGGTGATCAGCTCGTGGTCACTGTCACCCAGCTTCCCATCGATCACTAGGGCGCCGACTAAGTCATCCCCAGTAGCCAGTACCAGGTCGAGCAGCGCTTTGCCTCTCGTTGGCCCATGGACTTCTTGAGTCAGGTAGAGGTCATCCACGCACGAGAGGAAGCTCTGCGACCACTCAGATTTTGCTGAGCGATCCTCCCACGAGATGTCTGGGTAATTGAAGTCACCCATGACAACCATGGTCCTGGAGCAAGCTGCCTCAGCCAGTTCCTGGGCCTACTCCTGGTCAAGCTCAGGACTTTGAGTGGGACCCCAGTCCCTAAAAGGTAAGGGGTCTGCTTAGGACCCTAAGCAGTGTACGGGCAGGGCTGGATTAACGCACAGGCAAACGAGGCACATGCCTAGGGCCCTGAGTTGCAGGGGGCCGTGGTCCTTCTTTCCACAGCAGCAGCACCAATGGCCCCATCTACCTCCCTTCCCTTCTCCTCCTCTCCCCTCCCCTGGCCTCCCTGCAGCAGCAGCTGCTTTAGCCCCACTCCCTGCAGGCAGCAGTGCTAGGGTGGGAAGGAGGGGTTGTCTTGAGGGGAACCATGAGTTTGTTTCTTTGGGGCCCACTAAAGGGTTAATCTAGCCTTGTGTATGGGTAGACACTTCTGTCCAGGGGCGATTGTGAACTGGTTCCCAATCAGCGAAGTTTTTAGAACAGTTCAAGTCTGTTCGCACCCTGAGGCTATAAGGTCACATCTGTCATGTCTAGCAGCACTGCCCTGGTGCTGCCCATCTACTTAATTGTTGTGCACCTCCAGCTCAGAAATGAGGCTGGGAAGCTAGTCTAGTGCAGCCTCTCACTCCAGACCACTGCATCTGGTGTGGTTTATAGCAGCTGCTGAAGGTGCTGTCTGACTTGGGGCTCAGCCACGCAGACCATGGCCCATGAGTGGGGTGGGCTCAAGTGTGGGTGTCCCCAGCAGCAGTGGGAACGTGGTGCAAATGCATGCTAGAGTTTCTGAGGCTGAACAGGACGACATAAATGGAGTAAAAGAATGCTTCGCAGAAAGATGAAGGGCCTATTTATAGCACTGGTTTATAGAACAGTCAGAGACCTGGCTTGATATCAGTAGCATCTGCATGAAGATGAATTTCCAGTGGCAACAACTGAGTGGATGAAATAAAGTGAAGAAACTCAACCCCTCCTTCCCTCTAAGCAGGACGTCCCTTCTCAAAGTGTCTTGGCCTTGCTGAAGGAATAAGTTGCTCCTAAGTGGGCATAGGTCTACATGTGGTATTAATTTGACTGAATAAACTCCAGTTTGTGCTGGAGTTTATTGTTTCCAAGCACTGCATTTACACATGCACTCAGGACCGTGGCATGTTGAGCTGGCTTGGTGCAGCGAGCCCGGGGGCCAGCCTGCCATTCCAGGGCTGCTCCGACCCAGTTCAACATGCTGAGAAGAGGATGGCTGGGGCACAAGGGTGCTTCAGTGTGGGGCTCACCAACAGGCAGCCCCCACACTGAAGCACCCTCATGCCCCAGTCAGCTCCACCAGCATCTACATGTGCACTGTGGCAGAATAAATAATGCCGCTGCAGGATAGTACTTGTGTTTATAAGTACTATCCTAAGGTGGCATTTATTAGTTTACTGTGGCCTCATAAGGCCGCATGTGTAGACACTGAGACTACTGTACAGCTGCAGTAAATGTCTCATGTAGATGTGCCCAGTGTGAGGAAAGGTACTGGCCAAATGCTTGTAAATGAGATTTGTGCAAAGGAGGCAACCTGTCAGAGCATCCCTACCATGTGTGCTCAACCTCCCTTTGTGTCACACCATGCTGCCCTCTTCAACTGATAATGATGAAGCCTTCTCCATCCATGATGCATTTAGGAGGCTGACTAACATCTATTCCTGACAGGCATCAAGGGGGCTCATTATTTTTGTCCAGGACCAGGACTTTTGGTTGGTTCAGTAGTAGGCCTTCCTAGTGTATTTGTCCAGTTCCTCTCAAGTGGGATTTGAGAGCCCTTTTACTTCTGACCATCTGGCATTAAACTAACTCAATAAGGCACTGGTGACTGGGAGGAAGACTAGAGGCTACTAAGCAATTGTTCAGAGGCCATGATAACCGTTACATTTATGACTTTGGCCCAGTCAGTGACTTGGACCAAACCCCAAGGAAACCTCTCTCTGAAACCTGACAGAAGTTTTTACCCTCAGATATAATATTATTGAACCAATTTCTATTTTCTTAAAAAAGAAGAGAAAAGGTGGTGTAGATGCTGGCAAAAGAGATAGCACAAAGCTAACCCCTGCTCCTGGAGAGCTGAAAAATCAAAGCAAAAATGAAAGCAAGGTGAATTAATATGCAGATGGTAAGATTAAAGAGAGATGCTTTGTATAGTCACAGCTGTCTTGGTTATGCTCTAACCATTTTAAGCAAAAAACTCTGTGGCTTTTGGGGTGTGTTCAACCTGGTATATTTTTGTTGAAGTTACTGCTTTAATGTCTCCTTTTTTGTGCTGCCTACGCCCTCCAGCAGCTTTGTAGTCTCCAAAAGACTGTACCTCCCCTTAAAGCACCTGCAGTGTAGCATCTCACTCAACGGGCAAGAAGAAAGCGAGAGAGAGGTTCTTGTGTTAAACTATGAATAAACTTTCTGCACAGGTAATGCTGACATTTGCTGCAGAACAGCATGAAGAGTTAGGGCAGCCAGGTACAGATCAAGGCAAAAACTTTCCCCATGGGAACTCTAATGAGCATTTGTCCCAGGTGGTACCAGGAACAACCTGGGATACTCAAAGAACAGCTTGTTTGTCTCCTTCAGAGAGTCAGTTAGGGAGAAGCATTGTCCAACCTCTCTGGAGAAACTTCCTTAGTGGCAGAGCACTGGGCCAATACAAAAATTGTGTAGGGACGCT
>NW_005842552.1:222514-235534 GCF_000455745.1 Alligator sinensis
TCAAATAAAGGCTGGATAGGCTTAGGAATAGCAAAGCCTACGTCTATACAGTAGGTAGGAGCAGATGACTCTCGTGGCCCATTCTAACTCTGTCATTCCCTTAGTCCATGCCTTGCCTCCCAGCTCTGTTTGTCTGGATTGTGAGAGGAGATATATTGTATTTGTCTGAGTCTGTTTTGATTTATACAGGCATAGGTTTATTTATTTGGGGTTTTGGGGCATATTGAAGAAACCCAAAGAGACAGATATAACACACTGGCTTTACTGAGAACATCATTTTTAAACCAGTGTCCTGAGAACATCCTCAGGCAGCAAAGGAGCTGCTGCAGGTACATGTTTGCATGCAATTGTATAAGAGTAAGCAAAGAATAAGTTGGTTTCCTCCTCTAGAGGCTTGATTTTTTATGTAGTTCTGTAGCACATAACCGCACCGGGTGCTCTTCACACAACTAAAGCGCTGTCAGAAACAACATTTTAAAACCATTAGTGCTCATCACATTTTTGAAGAATCTGAAGGGGCAATGCTTTCTCATGAGAAACTGTTTCCTTATTCATGTGCACTTTAAAAGTAAAATAATTCAGTGCTCATGCTATATTGCTCAGTTTTTTATATCAATGAGGTAGAACATAAATGTTCCTGGAGCATTAATTCAAAAATAGTTCAGCTATATCTTCACCTTTTAAGTTAGCATTAGAGTTTTGTCAAAGGTAGCAAGTTTTATGTCTGCAAGCATAAGTATCTGACGTGAGAATCATGACCCTATGAGTTATTCCCATCTAGGGGACGAGAATGCACCATGTGGTATATGTAACAAATCAAAACCACTCAATTTAAAAAATACTTCAAATCCAGTGTTTGCAAACAGCCTGGAGAATTATCTTACAGTTATGAGTTATTTTACATCAGCCTGTCCAATTACTTTTCAGTAAGGAATAATTCAACAAAACCATGTACATGCACACTGGGGGCTACTTTAGTGTTGATACCCTGCATACCCAGGCCTCATTCCTCAAACCGCTAGCTTATACAAAGACTACAGATGACAGTATGAACTAGACCTTTTTACTACCACCACCATCTCTACAGGCCAGGAGCTCATGTTAGCCATCACAGAAGAATGCAGGAAATCCTGCCAGCCTGATTCAGACAACTGGTATGACATGTAACAGGAAAAAGGCATGGTTGACAGTACATAAACTAGGCAACAACCCAAGAAAGGTAGAGCAACATCATAATGTCACCATTAACCAAATTGTTCACTAGGTGCTTCTCAATGGGAAAAGTCCAAAAACGAAAAACAAACAAACAAAAAAAACTTAGGCTGGAAAGGTATAAGTGCCCTAAAGACCTGGGTTTTACAAGCCGATTCTTAACAACAGAGTTGAATGCTGGTATTAAAGCACTGAAAACCATGAAAGCTGCTGGCCTTGATGACATGCTTATGGAACAAATCAAGCAATTTGGCCCCTAGATTCAAGAATGGGTTCTTTGCCCATGAATGCTGCATGCCCCTGGAGGCTGCGGGGGCATGGTGACCACCCACAGGCGGCGGCAGTAAGCAGCGGTGGCAGTGGCGGGCTGGTGGGCGGAGGTTGTCACCACCTGCAGACACCGTTGGCAGTGGTGGTGGCAGCCAGTGGCGATTGGGGATCGCACGCAGATGCTGTCAGTGGTGTTGGCGGGGTGGGGGGTAGGGGGCAGCGGCCGCCCACAGTGTTAGCGGCACTTTTCGCAGGGGGTGCACGTGCACTTGCACACACCCCCTATGCATCACCGATGCCTTTGCCTATAAAACTCATGCACAGACAGTCAAAAAATTGCATAGATATGGTGACATGTTCAGGTAGTGGCAGTTGTAAAGCCAGGGAAAGATCTCTCTCACCCAAAGAGCGTCAGACCTATCTCTTTCCTATGCCACACATACAAATTGTATGGACAACTGATACTGAACTGGTTTGTCCCATACATGGATGAACATCGAATATTTCTAAAAAATGAGCTAGCTGCTCAATCTAACTCAATGTATTGAGGATGGTTTGGAAAGAGGCCAAATCACCGGATCTATGTTCATAAACCTAACAGCTGCCTATAATACAGATAACCGCTGACGACTCCTTCACAAGATGCTGAAAATGGCAAAGATCTAGACCTTACACAGCTGATATGAACCTTGCTCAAAGCCAGCCCTTTTTTTAATCAAACTGGATGGAAAGAGATGCAGCTGGAAGGGACAGATTAATGGCTTCCCCCAAGGAAGTGTACTTGCACCGCTGTTATACAACATCTACATAAATGATCTACCAATCAATTTGGAATCAAAATGTTTCATCTATGCAGATGACCTGTGCATAACAGCCCAAAACTCTGGCTTTGACCATGTTGAAAAAATCCCTAAGAAAGGCACTAACTGGCCTAAACTCACTTGATCTGAGCCTTCAAGAGGCTGAGAAGTGAAAACCAATTATGTGAGAACCCAGCAAAAACACAAGCATCTCAAAAACCATGAGGCCAACCGCCAGCTCAACATTACATGACTTCGGACTCCACTATCCCACTGTTCAAATCCAGTTTACCTTGGAGTCACCTTCAGTCAACCCTCTCAAACAAAGAACACATCATGAACACAAAAGCAAAGGCAAGCACTCGTAACAACATTTTATGTAAGTTCATCAACTTGGGGATGCTAGCCCCTCAACCATCTGAACTGCTGTTCTGGCTTCCAGCTCCTCTGCCAAGTATGTATGCCCTGTATAATAGCGAAGTGTACATGCTAAGTGCCTTGACCCCATTCTGAATGACAGCTGCCAATGCATCAGAAGCTGTCTGAAGCCTACCAGCCTTAATAATGTGTACCTGCTGGCTGGCATCACTCTGCCTGACATCAGAAGAGCAGTGGCCAGCAAGACAGAATGATTGAGACAAACTCAAGATGTGAGGCCCCTACTGTACGACCATCCCACAGCACACAAATGTCTGAAGTCACACAGTAGCCTCCTCACCAGCAGCACTCAACCTCTTGATGCCACATCCAAGAAGACATAATTACAGCTGTGGAACAAGAGACTGAAGAAAAGACCAGCAAAACAATGGACATTCCAGCAGCTGAATCCTTGCCACCAGGGGCTGATGAACCACAGCAAAGGCGGCAATGTCTCAACCTGCCTACGTTCCAGAGAAAAAATAATGAAGAACTGGGGCTATACCATTGGTTCACCCACCTGTGACTGCAGCACAGAGCCTTAGACTATGCAACATCTGCTGCAATGTTCGCTGCTTGAAGGTGCATGAAAGATCTTGCAAAGTACAACAAACAAGCACAAGCATGTGTAACAAAATGGTCAAATGTGCTGTAGAGAAGAAGACCCTGCATACTTCAGGTTTCATGTCTCAGACCCTGGATGTCTCCGAAGGAGATGCAGGGGTTTCCTTCATTTCTTTAATGAGTGTCCTACATACAGAAGAAGCACAAAGTAGCCAGTGGAGATCCACACGATAGAACAGACCAGAGGGATGTGTGGCCAGCCAGTATCGTGATGTGTTGAAACAGGTTAAAGGCCAGACACAATGCTGAAGGACAAGCGAGAGGGGAAGCTGCTGTTACACAAGAACGGTTGTTTCAGTAGGATTGAACCTACTAGCTTCCTCACGGCTTTCATTTGAAAATGACAGCAGTGATGGGAGACCTTTGGGAGAACTGGAGGTCTGACTGAACATCTGAAGTCATCTTAGGTGTGGCAGCCACTGCCTTTCATCCATGAATGGCTAGCTCACTGGTCTCCATCACAAGCAGTGACTGTAGGAGCGACAGCGGTTGCTGCTAGCTGTTACACCAGGGGCATCTCTGTTTTGCCATGCTTCAACACCTCAGTTTAAGTCTAGTCATAATCTGGGGCTTCTGTTCCCTAGGGCGCACTGAATTTAACTCAACCCACAGCTCCAGATGGCCCTTTTCACCACTACATTTCATCACCAGCATGTGCAAGTTTCTCCTTTCTCACAGACTAGCTAAATTGCTTACATGGGTCAGAATCTATGAAGCATTTAAGAGTGTCCTTTACTTTAGGGAGATGAGGAAACACTGGCAATGGGATTAACTTTTGTTTCACCACTCTGTTAGGCTGGGGTCCTTTTGAAAAGAGAGGGGGAGAGAAAAAGCTCTCATGCCTTAGAGACTCAGAAGAGTACAGAGCTTTCTGGAGCTAATTCACATATCAGACCTGGTAACCTACCTTCAAAGGGTTGCAGGGGTGTGTGTCTGAGTGTGGTGGCTGGCGCTTTAGATTTCATGCCCCAAACACTTCAGATCTGAATTCTAAAGTGTTCACAAACTGCAACTAAAGAAGTCAAAGAACAGAAATTCTGGCTTGATTTTAAGGGATACCACATACTCACTGTTCTGACTGACTTCCTTAAGAGTTGTTGTTGCTCTACTAGGCTTGTGACTAGCCCTAAGATTTTTATCACTTCCTGCATTAGCTCACATGTAATTGAGACAGAGAACGGAAAACTCAAGAGAATATTTTTTTATCCAGACTACCTGGTATGCCTCCTGACTACCCCACTGGCTTTACACATTTCTCCTAGTGAAACAGCTGTCTGGATCTGCAGAAGAAAAGGTGGAATGCATTACCAAAATAGATCTTAACAGTGAGGAAAAGCAAGGAAGCTGCAAGCCCAGCTAAACTGAGTATACAGAGAGCTAGGAAGTAGCAGAAAAGGGGAACAAGGCATTAGGATGAAAGTCTTTAGATCATGGTTGGGCCACGGGCTGGATCGGGCCCATGTAAGACTCCATTTCCCAGCAGCCCATTGTGCAGGTCTCCATGGAGACTTCAGGAGTGGTGGGGACATGACAGCACAGGGCCAATGTCTCCATGGAGACTGGTCTGAGCGGCGCCGGCAGGGCACGTGGCTGGGCAGGGAGCTGCTCCAGAGCTGGGCTGGGATCTTGCAGTGGACCCAGGGCAGAGCCATGATCCGCTGCCCCAGGGACATGCAGGCAGTGGATCATGGCCCTGCCCCAGCTCCAGCCCATGCTGTCACCACTGCAAGATGCTGGCTCCAGCCCTTAAGCAGTTCCCTGCCCAGCAGGGTGCCCTGCCAGCGTGCTGCTCAAGCTGGTCTCTGTAGAGACCCTGGTCCCACACTGTAACAGCCCCACTGCTCCATGAAGACCTGCTGAAGCAACATGGGCAGGAGCTGCTGGGAAATGAAATCTGGCCACTGGCCGGATCCACCATTTTGCCCATTCCTGCTTTAGATGGACTCCCCTAGAGAGAGATGGCTAGAAATGTCACCTGGAGAGAAGTCTGAAGCTAGGGAAGCTGAAAGGAAAGGATAGTGTCTGGACAGGTGAACATGAAATGAATGTAAGCAGGTGAAAGCATCTCACACTCCTGCACATGCAGCCTCCTGCGATGCGACAGCATCCCAGTAGTGAATTCCACCCTGTTCTCACCCAGGCATGAATCTAGCAGTTTTTCACACTTGGAGGCTTTTTTAAAGTGCTCACACCTCTAGTGATAGTTTTGACAATCGAGCGTATGCTAATTATTTCTTGCAAATAAAGCTTGCGCAACTTCAGCATACACGACATGGTTTCAAAATGTTACCAGCCACATTCCCTCCTGAGTTCATCCTTTGACTACAAAGAAGCAAATTTTGGTATTCTATCAAATAAAGCATTGCACTTCCTGTGGCTTAGTACAGAGGTTCCCAACCACTGGGCCATGGCCCGATACTGGGACGCAAAGGGTTGGCTGCCAGGTTGTGACACAGTGGGGTCAGAGGAGTGGGTGGGGAGAGATCCGGCCAGGCACTTGGTTGTGAGCATGGAGCCGCCTGGGTGTGCAGCAGGTGCCAGCGCTTTATATTAAATTTAAATATGTAAATTAGATTGCTGGTCCACAGTGAGTTTGCTGGTCTCCAGTATAAAAAAGGTTGGGAACCACTGGCTTAGTAGGTCCAAAGCTTACACTTGTGACTGGTGTCAAGTTTCTCATTAATGAGCATCGTTCTGTGGCCAAAACAGATTCTATATGAAGGATTTCTAAGGACCTTGTTCCACATTAATTTTAGGCAGCTCCTGGAGCTCTTAACCCCTGTATTGTCCACACTTTGACACCTGAAACTGGTTTGAAGCACACTCTAGGCAGCTTAAAGCTCACCACTGCAGGGCAGGTTTCTCTCTGACCTGTGTTACCAGCTCATGTTCTATTAATGTGTAGTCACATCCTCACCTAATGCGGGGACAGAAACCTGTCCTGGCTCACTTACCCTGTACTGGCAACTCACAGCTGTGCAGGTGGGGGGGACAGTCAAAGAAAATGTTTTGCCTTAAGGTGTGACTGCTCCAAACTCAAGCTAGCACTAACACCAATTAGGTTTTGAGCAGCTCACAGTGCAGTGTGTCACAAAGCCCTAATGCTAGGGGTTAGAACATCAAGGGTGAGTAGAGGTTTTTTCAGCCACATCACAAAGCCTAAGGTTGCAAGTCACTAAGGCTGAGTCTAATTGTCAAACCAAGGCACAATCACCAGAGGAGCATATTTTCACACCGACAAATGCAAAAAAAGAGAGGTCAAAGGAAGACTGGACCCCTAACACAGTGGTACCAAGCACTATAGCAATCAGTCCCAGCCTCACCCAGAAAAGGACTGTACATATGTCAATAGTGTGAGGCGTTCCCTGCTGAGACGCTCCACCTGTGCCTCGTGCATACTAGCCCCTAAACCGCAAGCAGAGTTAGTGCAGCGCAGCACGTACAGCAGTCTGCTCTGGCTCTCCCAGCCCCCCAGGTCTGACACCCTAGCCTCATAAAACAATGCTATTGTCATGGAAAGAGAGGACAAGCCTCACCAGTCTCCCTCTTGGGAATGTTTAAGGCACTCTTATTTTCTGACTTGGGAGGGGAAGACTGTGGAAATCTGAACAAACCACATACACCAGCCCCTCAGTCAATGCTAATTTAACAAGAATAGAGCAAATTTTTTGGTTGGTCATGGTGAGGGAAACCTGTGAATGCAGACCCCAGAAAGAAGATGATATTCATCCTGGTCTGGCTGCTTCCCACACGTCAACTTCTCTTCCATTTCCTGACCATGCTCCCACTGGCTGGACAGGCCTCCTTCACTCTGCCCTCTCCCTGGGGCACCATCACATCTCAGCTCAGGGAACTTACTTCTCTTAAGAAGCTTTGCCGCTCCCCATGAGACTTCTTTTGTTTGCTACTTCTTGCCCCATGATGCACAGCCTACAAGCTAGGTGACTTGCATTTTTACTATTTCACACCCTTACATCAGGTAATGGTGTCACACCAGACACCACGAGCAGTTCTTCCTCACTTGCACTGTTTAGGCCAACAATGGCTTGCACCTAAAGAGACCATTGCTGCAAATGCTTCCTTTCCTCTTGCCCTCCTCTGTCCTTTGGTTCACTGCATTTGACATCTTGTCTAAATCCCAAATTATGAGCTCCTTGTGGCAGAGACAGTCTCTGTGCTATTTGTTCAACAGCTCACATGACAGGACCCTGACTCTTGACAGAGGTCTTTAGGCAATGCAATAATAGATAACCATGCAAAATCCCGACTGCTGGATGATCTTGGAGTTGTCCTCAGACTGAAGGACAACATTTAGTTTGACTTGGCATTTACCAATACTAAAATCACAGTGTTTCTACCTCTTTTAGGGCTCTTACAGTCACACCCACCCCTTTTGTTAAGACAGTACTGATTTGTGAAATCAAGTATCAAAAGATTTTAACAATGGCCTTTGCTTTTGCACATCTGTGCCTACTTTCAAGTCCGATGAAATCTAGGTCAAGGCGCGGTTTATTTATACATCGTCATGAGTTCTCATCACGTTCCCTGTGAACGTTCAAAGAATATCCGCAATATCTCACCCTGATCTTGTCTGCCAACACGGTCCTCATGTCTCTGCTCCAAATACTTGCATGTTATCTGACACACTTGAGTCAGAAGGCCTGGATGTGCCAACGTAGTGACAGTATTTGGCCAGGTTCTCTGGGGCCAGCACATTGGCAAGAAGGAGCCAGAAAACTGTCCAGGCAAGAACTTTCCTCGCATGAGTGTGCACACAGCTACCTCCTTCAGCATTTCAGTTGGTATTTCCCCACAAAGGATGGCAGGAACAGGGCTGGAGCACTGCTACGTTTCAGTTATTTTCTGAAGAGCCACTGTCAAATGGTACAGCAGAGGTCCTCTGCCCCCAGTGCCTTGTCATCTGGCCTTCAGGGCTTCCCACGGATCCATGAGGAAGCCTGGGTCACGGCCCTGTGTGCTAGATCTGGCATGCAGGGCAGCACGGGGCCCAATCATAGCATGCGGGGCTGGGCAGAGGTGGCATGGGGGCCTGTGGTCCCAATCCCAGCAAGCAGAGCCTAGTGGAGGCAGCACAGGATCCTGGGCCCCAATCCCAAAATATAGGACTGGGCAGAGGTGGCGTGGTCCAGATCTGGGTGTGCAAAGGTTGAGCACCACCGGTTTAGTATCCTTAGGCTGCTCTAAATTATGTTGTGGGTAAGGTCAGTGTAAAACTAGCATCAAGGTGCAACCAGCTGCCTTGAGCTACACTGTAGGAATATGGAGACCAACCATGACTCCAGGTCTAGGTCTCCAGGGGAGGCTTAAAGGGCCATCACTTACAGTGGCTTCAGCACCAGCCTACAAGCACATCTGAGAAAGGAAACAGATGGGAGCCAGGTGCAAAGAACCAGCAGCTGTGACAGAAGTGATTTTGTAGAGCAACGGTCAGTTCAACCTGTTATGCTGAATCCCTGGCTTGAATAGGGAATGGTTTGCAAAGGAAAGATCCTCTCTGATAGCGGAGGTCCTAGCCACCAAAATTAAGATTATATCAGACTCTATGACTCTTAAACTTTTTAATTTCCCCAACATTCTTCTTGTTTAATAATGCACTTTCCTATTGAGATACTAACAATTTTAACACAAGAAAAAGACGGACAGGAACACAACCTAGTTAACCCTTCTAGTGTGGTATGAGTAATTTGGATATCTTGTAACTTTTTCACGAGACTTATGCTATTCTTACAGCCCAGCAGCAAACTGAAATAGCTGCAAGAATCTCAGTTGCATTTAAAAAAGAAAGTAAGTTTCTAAACCTCATGCTTTCTGAGGAAAGCTTTAAAATGAGACCTGTGCCATACATTTTCCAAAACCAGAAGATAAATAAGATGAAGACAAAATATTATATTTCTTTTAAAAAAATATCTGAGGCGTCTTAAATCAATCACATGATTTTGGTGGGGGTGAGGTTGAGTCATGATATTTGAGTGACTGGGGTTAGGAATACTTTACAACTAAAAATGCAGAGGAGAAAACTCACGTGGCAAGTGTGCAGCTAATAAAGCTAATAATAAATGCTTGTTTTTCTAGCACAATAAAAAAGGAGGAAGAGTTTGGGTTGGAAATGTTCTATCCATGCGATTCCACTCACTTTACCCAACAGAATCTGACTTCTTGTGCCAAGTGAGATTTTATATCCTCACCCAGTTGAAAACCTCCACATCAAACTTCACTCCAATCCCTAAACCAACCCATATCTAAGTAATATATTTTTTACTCTGTGGACTGTGGAGTAAATTATCAGTTACCACTGATGGGAACTGCTGATGCTTTTCAATGAAAGCATGCGTTCCCTATAGAAAAAGGCATTTTAATTTTGACAGAAGACAGGTAAAAAGTGCTTTAATGGATCTCTAATGAATATTTTGTTCCTTAGAACCTAGATGAATATCAATCTCATATAGATGAGCTGTATTTTGTAGAGTTACAAGTTTGTGTTTCTTTACCACATGCAAGCTGCCACATGTCTGAAAACAAAAGATGAAGAATTAGTAATAAAAAGAAAAGAAAAGAAAAGAGATTTGTTAAATAGAATCAATACCTTGCTCCTGGCTCAGAAATCAACCTTGTTTCTGTCCTCCTCCTTGACTCGCTGTCTGGGAGGAGTGGCAGTGCTGTTCCGATTTTGTCCGTACTGGCAGAGACTGCTCCGTCTGAGAAAAGCTCCAGGAAACTGATGCACCATGCAATTAGCAATCCCTCTCAACGTGCAGATTAGAGGGATTTCAGTAATTCACGGTTTACCAAAAAAACTCTGAAGCTATTTCATGTTTGAGTAACACCTTGTTCTTCACTAGTGTACTCGACTTCAGCAGGGAGTGCTGGTCCTCAGCCCAGATACGTATTTTCAGAGCCTCCTTAGGCACGAATACTACTAAAGCCCAAGGCTTCCGTTTGAACAAAAACGCTGCAGCAAGAAATATCTACATTGGCTATACCACAACACATTTTACCTAGGCATGCATCAGCGCTCAAAACGTCCCAGAGTCGGAGCTGAAATGCGAGAGAACATCCAGCTGTGGCTGAAAGGGCAAAAGAAAAGAAAAAGTTTGTTAGTGTTGCAAAGGATAAACAGGAAGGGTGCTGGGGAAGTGAAAGAGTTTGAGGGTTGTAGAATCTAACACAATGTAGATCAGGGAGCCCCGTCCTGGTTTGCGCGTTTTCTCTCCCGCAGGAACATGCCTGGGGGATAGAAAAAGCGGCGTCTGTCTCTCATGATGCCCCAAAGCCATGGGTTTCTAAAGGGCTTTAGTTGCCAGGACTCTCTGCACAAATAACTGCGCCCTACCTTGCTTCCAGAGATGAAACAGCTCTTGGTCCTGGGATGAAACTGCTCTGAGTCCTTGGTCCTAGAGAAGTGAGACAAGCAATATGGTATGGGTAAGATCCCACAGCTACTGCCTTTTACAATGGAGCATGACGTTAAAACCATGGCCACATTGTGGAGGAGGGGCATGCAAACTGATGACTCTCACTAGTGCCAGGCAGCCATTGGTGTGAGTCTGGAAATGTCCAGCCACAAGGCTGGTCTCTGGGGCAGCTCATCTCTCAGGCATGTACCAACCTATATGCTACGTCTCAGAGGCTCTGCTGTAGGCAGTCCCCAGGCAGGGTTGTCCCCAATCACTCCTTGACATCAGATCACTGATTCGCCATTGGAGGAGCAGAGGATTTGAGATAACCCTATATAACTAGCCAACATCTTCAGCCTCAGCTGGTTCCCTTACTTAGGTGGCTGTGGCATAAGACAAGATATACAAGGTGCCTTAGTTGATCCCAGCATCCATTCACCCCACTTTACCTGCAGTGAGCAAGGCAGTGAGAGATGCAGTGCATTTTTCATTTGGCTTGGGGTACATCAGATAGGACTGCCTTTCAGAGCTTGTTGTCAGGGTCAGGCAGAGGCCAGTGCAGTCAAAAGCTTAGATAGGACATATGAGGAACATGAGACAGGATGCTTGCATGGGGAGAAGGACCAAAATCTCCCTGTGTCACTCTGAGTTCTCCCATTTGTAGAACGGGGATAATTCTTTGCCACCTCCTGGAAGTTGTAAGGATAATATCATTAATCTTTGTGGGATGCTTGGGTACTACAAGGACAGCAGCCATAATCACTTAGAGAAACTGAAGAAGGTGGTGATAGAAGAGAAGGATAACGTTAGAGCAAAAGGTGTTGGTATTAGGGCTGTGCAAAGCTTCGGTCCCTGATTCAATTCGGTGGAGATTCAGCTCGATTTGGTGGCCAAATCCCTGAATCCAAATCGAATCAGAGGACCCTTTAATCTCTCTGGATTGAATTGGAACCCTCTGGACTAGATGTATTTAAATCCGCTGGTCCTGACAATCTCCACCCCAGAGTGCTGAAGGAACTAGCAGGGGTCATTGCGGGACCTCTGGCACAGCTCTACGAGCGCTCATGGCTCTCAGGCGATGTGCCAGAGGACTGGAAAAGGGCCAGCATGGTCCCCATCTTCAAAAAAGGGAGGAAGGAGGACCCAGGAAACTATAGACCCGTGAGTCTTATCTTGATCCAGGGGAAGCTTTTTGAAAGAATTATCCTGGCACATGTCCAGGAAGGACCAGCAGGGGAGGTTATGCTCAGGGGCAACCAGCATAGGTTCATTAGGGGCAGGTCTTGTCAAACCAACCTGGTGGCCTTCTATGACCAGGTCACCAAATCCTTGGATGCAGGTGTCGCAGTGGATATAGTCTTTCTGGACTTCAGGAAGGCCTTTGACATGGTCTGTCACCCCATTCTCAGTAAGAAACTAGGAGACAGTGGTGTTGATGCCTACACGGTCAGATGGGTCACTAACTGGCTGGAGGGCTGCACCCAGAGGGTGGTGGTGGATGGGTCTTATTCGACCTGAGGGGATGTGGGCAGTAGGGTTCCCCAGGGCTCGGTCCTCAGGCCCGTGCTATTTAACATCTTCATCAGTGACTTGGGCGAGGGGGTAGAAAGCACCCTGTTCAAATTCGCAGATGACACTAAGATGTGGGGTGAAGTGGTTACACTAGTAGGAAGGAACAGGCCGCAAGTAGATCTAGATGTGTGGGCCGGGAGCGGTCCCAGGTTCTAGGGGGCTTTCGCGCGGCGTGGGCTGTGGCCAGCAGCCCTGGCACGTAGGTCGGGGAATGCAGGCCGGCGGACTAGAATTAGGCACGGACGCTTAGCGGTTGATTAAAGATTATTTTACTTACACCGACGATGGTCGCGGTGCAGGCAGGAAAACTTACTTGGGTTGCGGTTACAGACAGAAAAGAAGAGAGGCGGACAAGAGTTCCTTCCTCGCGAACTCTAGCCCAATCCAGTTGAAGGCTCTAAACACGCGAGCTCGTCGCGTCAACTGAAGAAAACAACTCGAAGCAGAGAGCTCTGGATACACTCACACGAAGTTTGCTAGGCTCCGTGGAACTTGTGCGCAGGGAAGGGGCTCGTCGAGGGATCGTTCGGCGATGGGCAGAGGCCAGAGGTTGATCAGACCCCTATAGCCTTCTCAAGGTACACGCTGGGTCCGTTAGGCTCCGCAGCGCTTAGAGATCTTCACAAGACGTGAAGTTCTCCTCCTCCAGATGGTTGTGGAGTCCTCCAACTTGGGTGGAAACCGCTCAAGCCTCTTATACGGCTAGCAAG
>NW_005842552.1:236375-236755 GCF_000455745.1 Alligator sinensis
TTGCCCCCAGTACTCTTTCCTGCCATGGCAGGGGGTCGGACTAGATGATCTTCTCAGGTCCCTTCCGACCCTACCAACTATGAAACTATGAATCAATTCAGAGAGATTCGGAAAGATTTGGCAATTCAGACATAGACACAGCTTTAAATGTTTTTTCTACATACCTCGAGGTAGGAGGTGGCTTATGAACACTACAATGGTGGGGTGCATGAAGTGTCCCACAGAAGTGTGTGTGGGGGGGGAGCATCCCCAAAGCACTTGGCAGCAGACCTGGAAGTGGACCAGAAGCACTTCCGGTCCACTTCTGGGTCCGCTGAGGAGCACACTGCTCCCCTCCCCCCCCCCCCCCCCCCACCAACCCCCCACCTGCGGGACTGGGG
>NW_005842552.1:236771-251130 GCF_000455745.1 Alligator sinensis
ACCTGAGGTCCCCCTGCGGTTGATCAGGGTCCCCTTGGTGGTACTTCCGGTCCACTTCTGGGTTCACTGCTGAGTAAGTGGAGGGTCCCCCTGCGCTCCTATGGGATGCTCCATCCACTCCAGCATTGCAGTGTTCACGAGCCACGCCTGGTACTTAGAGGTATGTAGAAAAAACATTTAAAGCTGTGTCTACATCTGAATCACTGATTCTCCGAATCAGCATCGAATCTTCAGATTCGGATTCAGCTCAATCAAATCAGGGACAGCGATCCGAAGCAACGGATCGAATCACTGCCCCTGATTTGGGCTGAATCCAAACCTGAATTGAATAGGGCCTGCTTTGCACACCCCTAGTTGGTGCTGAGGGAGTGATGTTCCTTCAATAGCCATGATGGTCCAAAAATTATGCGAGGTAAGGATTTTGTAAGATATCTTTTATTGAACTAACTGTGTAGTTGGGGTAGAGTCAGACATACTTTCAAATGGAAGACATTCTTTGTTAGGTCAGGAAGCCCACAGACCACTAAGTCTATGTCCGCAACACCAGCAATCATCCCAACCATGCCAAAGATGATGTAATCTACAGCCAGGCCTTCAAATACCGCTGCATGTTCTCTGAGAACACTCACGATGCCCACCTTTTATGTCCAATGATGCTAACCATGTGATAGTCTCCATGTCAGGTGTGTTACGTCTTGGCCAGCCTAACCTCTGCCTTTATACAACCACACTTATTAGTTTTCACCACAGATTTAACAACCATCATCCCTCTATTAAACTTTCTCTGGACTGCTCCTACACTAACATCAACTTTCTAGGCACCACAGTCCATGTCCAGGATGGCACTCTGAAAACTACTGCATAGGGAAAAGCCACAGACCAACACACGTATGTCCACAGGAACAGCAACTGTCCCAAGCAGACCAAAATAGCTGTTATCTACAGCCTGGCCCTCAGATACCACCTCTGCTTGGAGGAGAACATCCACAATGCCCACCTAAAATCTGTCTTTATACAAGCAGGACACTCCAGTCAAGAAATAGACTATACATTTGAAAGAGTTATCTAAATACCCCACAGTAACCTGCTATAATACTAAAAGAAAACCCCCTATAAAACCCTCTGTGACCACCCCCCCACAGTGATCACCTACCACCCCACACTGGATCCAGTCTGAAGAATCCTCAGACAACTACAACCAATACTGGACATTGAGAGAAATATTCCCAGCTCCTCCACTCTTGGCTTTCAAGCAGATCCCCAACTTTGCCCAACCCATCAACAGAAGCAAACTCTCCACTGCCCAACAGACATCAAGTGGAACGCAGCCTTGCCTTGGCAAAAAATGCCTGTCAGCCATCTTCACTGCCACTACTGTCAACACCCCCCACAAAGGAACTATCAAAATCCATGGTTCCTACACATGCTTTTCCCAAAATGTAGTATACCTGATCCAGTGCACCAAATGTCCTCATGGCAACTACGTGGATGAAACTAAACAGCAACTATGCAAGACAATGAACTCTCACGGGAAAAATATGTAAAGGACAGACACACACTCACTGTTAGGAGCACATTTCTCCCAGAACAACTGCTCCGTCTCTGACCTCACTATTCTCATGCTCAGGGGAAATCTACCTCACACCTTTAAAAGGCGAATTTGGGAACAAAAATCATAAGCTGGCTGGACACTAAGAACCAAAGGCTAAACATGGACATTGGATTTATGGCCTGTTACAATTTATCCAACTTGTGAATACTTTCCACATAAGAAAGTTGAGACTCACCCATCCATTCCTCCCTTTGTTAGGCCCTGATCTCCCAGTACGTGGCTTCTCTTTTGCTAATTGTGTACCTGCTACATCTGAGACTTTCTCTCAGCCCCCTCCATGTGCTGTGCTTAGCTTGCTGTGTTTGGCTTCCTGTATTCAGAGACCTGAGGAACAAAGTTTTACATTTGAAAACTTCTCTAACTTTATCTCAACTACATAGTTGGGCCAATAAAACATACCACCCGAAGAAATCCTTGCTCCTTGCATTTATACAACAAGGACACTCTGGTAGAGAAATGGACTATATCTGAAAGTCCCATCGAAATACCCCACAGTAACCTGCTACAATACAAAAAGAAACCCCCTGTGACGCACACCCCTGGTGATCACCTACACCTGGAAGTCATCAAACAGCTACTGCCTATACTGGACCAAGAAAAGACCCCGAGAGAAATATTCCCAGCCCCTCAAAAGAAAAAGGGTCAGACGGTTGGAGAAGAGAGTTTGTTCCAGTGATTGCATGGTTAGTCTGTGTTGTAATGGTGGCCTGTGGAACTGCTTATGGTATCCTTTCCAAGACTCTGGAAAGAGTAAACTTTTCGCCCACTGACCCGGTTTACCAGCCTGGGATGCCCAGTTGAGTGAATGTTTGTGGTGGGAAAGATGGGTGTCTGTTCTGAGGTGCAGGTGAGAGACAGGGTGTGACTGATAGGTGAATGAATGTAGCTGGTGAGAAAGTGGCCTGAGCGATGTGCTTGGATCAGATAAGATTAACACCGAGTGACAGGACCTTTGCCTCAGAGGACTGGCTGTTGAGAAGGGGGTGATTGTGGTCTATAAAACCAAGACATTTTGGTGCTGAATGCTTGTGTGTGATTGTTGGAGAGGGTATGTGGCCTTGTGAACTTGTGAGGGGAATTTGTGGAGTGTGCTTCGAGTGTGGCAGTGGTTTACAGATTCATAGAAATCTAGGGCTGGAAGGGACCTTGTGACATCATGGGGTCCAGCCCCCTTGCTCTGGGCAGGAAAGACTCTTGGGGACAGATAACCCAGCAAGGTGTGCATCTGGTCTCCTTTTGAAGATCTCCAGGGTAGGTGCCTGCACTGCCCCTGCTGGGAGTCTGTTCCAGAGTCTGGCCACATGAACCATGAAGAAGTTTTTCCTTATATCCAGTCTGAAACCTTCTTCTAGGAGTTTACGACCATTGCTCCTGGTTTTCCCCTGGGGCACTTTGGTGAGTAGTTGTTCACCTAGCCCCTGATGCTCCCCCCAATACATTTTTAAGCTGCCACCAAATCCCCTGAAGTCTTCTCTTCTCCAGGCTGAACAGTCCCATATCTGTCAGCCTTTCCTTGTATGGCTTGCTCTTCAGGCCTCTAATCATATGAGTGGCTCTTCTCTGGACTCTCTCAAGCTTCTCCACATCCTTCTTGAAGTGCGGTGCCCAGAACTGGATGCAGTGTTCCAACTGCGGTCTCTCACCATTGCCGAGTAGAGCAGGAGAATAACTTCCTTAGTTTTGCTTGAGATGCATCAGTTGATGCATGCCAGTGTATTGTTTGCTCTGCTAACTGTAGTATCACACTGATAGCTTATATTTATTTTATGGTCAATTATGACTCTCAGGTCCCCTTCGAACATGGTGCTAGCTAGCGTAGTACCACCGAGCCTGTAAGTTTGTTGAGGATTTTTCCTCCCCATGTGGAGCACTTTACATTCTCAGTGTTGAAGAGCATCTGGTTCTGGTCTGCCCATCTACCTAATCTGTCTAGGTCCACCTGGATCGTCAGCCTACCCTGAAGACTGGCCACACTTCCCCACAGCTTAGTGTCATCAGTGAACTTTGCCAGTGTGCTTTTCACCCCCACATCCAGATCATTGATGAAGATGTTGAAAAGAACTGGTCCAAGTACTGAATCCTGGGGGACCCCACTGGCTACCTTCCTCCAGTTTGACACAGAGCCATCTATTAGTACTTTCTGGGTCTGACCCTGCAGCCAGTTTCCTACACATCTGACCATTGAAATGTTGAGCCCATAGACCCCTAGTTTTACCCTGCGAGCCTCATCATGGGACACCAAGTCAAAGGCCTTCCTAAAGTCCAAGTAAATGACATTGACCTCATCTCCCTTATCCAGGTGGTGAGTAACGTGGTTGTAGAAGGAGATGAGGTTAGTCAGACAAGACCTCCCCACAACAAACCATGCTGGCTGTTATTCAGAATTTTGCCTTCAACTAGCTTATTGCATATGGACTCCTTGAGACATTTTTTGAGGACTTTTCCTGGGATTGAGGTCAGGCTGATTGGCCTGTAGTTCCCTGGGTCCTCTTGCACAACACTGGTCCTCTTCTAGTCTTCTGGGACCTCTCCTGAGCACCACAGATACTCAAAGAGGTTTGCCAGGGGTCCTGCGATGACTTCGGCTAGTTCGTTCAGCACTTTTGAATGGAGTTCATCCGGTCCTACTGACTTATAGATATCTAGCATCTCTAGTTGTTCTTTCACCAGATCTACATTGACTGTTGGTAGGTGATCATCCCTACTGTGTCTATTCTGTGTCATATTTGCACTCGGCAGGCACGTCCCACCTCTTGGTGTGCAGGATACCACACTCTGCGAGTGAACCTGACACTAACTTGCCCTACTTGCTCACAACCTCAGTGGGCTCCAGTCCTAAATTTGTTCCCGCTACAAGACCGGAGGAAGAACACCTTGCATTTGAAAGCTTGTCAAACTATCCCACCTGCACAGTTGGTCCAATAAAAGGGGTCACCATAAAAAATCCTTGCCTCTCAGTATTGAAGGAGGCAGAAACCATTTAAGAATGTGCAATGGTGGCATGGAAAGGCTAAAGGAGGCACAGTGGAGCTGCGGCTGCTGCTTAGGGAGCTGTCTGCATGAAGCCAAGAGCAAATCATTTTAGTCAGCTACTGGCAGGAAAAGAACAACAGCTGTGGTCATTCAGTGAAGTGATTTCAGGTTCATGTGGCAAGGAGTAAAGGACTCTGGCTTCACTACCCACTCCCTGCGTGACCTCAGGTAAGCCACTGAGGTCCAGATTGTTAAAAGTGTTTAGGTGACCAAATCTCATTGATTTGAGTGAGAGCCAGACATGTGTGCATGTCTTTAAAAATCTTACCCTCTCTGCCTCAATTCCTCATTCATACAACGGGGGTGAGAGCACCTCACCACCCGCCGGGGCTGTGTGAAGATATAGATTATTGGCCCCCAACCCTGCCAGATTTCAGGAGATGAGCATGAGATAAGGGGTATCCCCAGGAGGCCGCATGTCTCTGCTCAAACCCTGGCTCCTGGTTTTGGAGGCTGGTAGGGCCAGAGAGAAAACCACTTGCTTCTTCTCCGGCTCCAGCATGTACATTGATCTCCTCACTCTACCCCTTCTGCAGAGCTGCAGGGGCTGCAAAGAAGTGGAAGAAGACTGGATGTTTCCAAGCTCATGAAACAAACTTCCCTGGAGTGGCTAGGATCCTGAAACCGGCTTTGGAAAATGTCAGCAATCAAACACCCTCTGCTGCTGGACATTTCCTCAGCTAACGAGCCCAGAGGAACCCACACGCCGTTACTGTTCTTGACATGACTAAAACACATGCTAAGAATCAACAATGCAAGACACATGCAGGGTAGATTGACGGGACTCTGTTGTGCTTGGCAACTTTTCCAGAGCTGGAAAAAAAAATCAGACCTCAACTCAGTTCTTTGTTACAAACATTTCCACTGGGAGCTAAACTTAGCATAATCAGCACTTCAGATATACAACTGATTTCAAATGTACAACCAAATGGCATCCGGGCAGAACTCAACAACTAAGGAGACATCCTCAGCAGCAGCCAGGAAGATGGCGGCTTTTGCCCAAACCCCACTGAAACTGGTGGACAACAGAGTCAGGCCCTGTGAAAATAATGCCATATACAGCAGGGTCTTATCTTTGATTGCTGTGTAGCACTTAGACCC
Organism: Alligator sinensis; assembly: GCF_000455745.1. Lineage (NCBI taxonomy): Eukaryota > Metazoa > Chordata > Crocodylia > Alligatoridae > Alligator > Alligator sinensis. The sequence goes on from NW_005842552.1 coordinate 242,518, forward strand.
CATGATAAATCAGCACCTGCACTGATCACATAGCCTAGATAAACAGATGCAGAGGAACGCTCCTTTCTAGAATCTTATTTGACTTCTGTATCTCATAGTGCAGCAGGGTCAAAATAATAAGATAAAGGAGCCAGGAACTAGAAAACTGTCTTCCCTGTTCCCTCCTACACTTTTTTTGCTCTTCACAGAAGTCATGAGATTTCACAGTACACTCATAGGGGAAGTCATCTTGTGTTAGTGACAAGAAAAATGAGACATGAAAAGGTGAGAGGTGGATGAAACCTCTACGTCATATTAGTCATCCACACCTGTTTCATTACAAGAGAGAAGTAAATGTTGGTGAGCTATTTTGTATTTCCTCTTCTGGCCAGAGTGGAAATACCATGGTTCATCCCCTCTCCCCTCCAGATATGTGCTTGTGGCCAAAGCCAAAAAGAGGAAAGGGAAAAGGTGTTTTATTTTTTTAATTTTAGTCAAATTTCAGTAAAGGCTTAGATTGGTGCAAGTCTGGAGAGAAACTTCAAGTTGGTTCTTATTTTAGCTATTTGTTGTTTGAAGTGAAACAACGTGTGATGACATTTTTGCTCAGTGCAGACCTTTTGGGTCCTTTTGCCTGTATTTCAAAAGCAGCCCATCAGAATGGGGGTATCCCCCCAGACACAGACTCTGCAGCTGAGGCTTCCAACAATCTCCTGGGGTCATTTACTCTGTTTCTCCTTGCTGCAGCTAGTCATTTTGAAAGAGCTAAAGACATATGCCATTTTTTTCTTTGAAATCCAAACATTTTGAAGACCCCCAGCCCCTAAATGCAAATAGTTTGAACAACTAATAAGGAATCTGTAAACAGGACAGAAATTATGCCCACCCCCAAGATTACAAGTCAGGTTCTATACCTGGCTAACCATGGAATATGGGAGGAATTGGGCTTCTTATTCTGTGGGTGTCCTGGACAGAGTCTACAGTCATGCAGTCCCCACATAAACATAGCTTAGTGTGAGGAAAGAAGGTACTTGCTGCCTTTAAGAGATGCTGGTGACTTTTCCCAAAGGAAGTGGTCTTGACAGGAAAAAGCTGATCACCTGGTTTCCTTTTTGTTGTTTGGCTGAGTTTTGAACAAGAATTGGCCACTGACCAATTGACCTCATTCAACAGAGTTCAGATATGTCAAGAAGTTGGTGATGCCATCACTTAAGATCCCTAGTGCACAATTTAACACTAAAAATAAGACAGGAAGGGACTCTCAGTGACATCATCAGTAGCAACCTGCACTGTCTTGAACACTGAAGACAGCTCTTCTCCAGCACAGTGGCTGGACCAGGGCTAAGCAGGCTCAGAAAATGAGCACTATTCCCTCATTTGCCTTTCAGATCCAAGGGTGGAAATCCCCTCTCTATATATGGGTGCATCTACACATGCACTTTAGTGTGCATTAAAGCATCACATAAAAACCCATGCTTTTTATTTAATGCACATTAAAAAAAGCCAGTGCACATTAAGCATCACTTTAAAAGCATTTGTTTTAGTTAGACAAGGTTCTTTGGGTAAATATGATATATTTTATTAGACCAACTCAAATAGTTGGAAAAATTCTTCTTAGCAAGCTTTCAGGTTTAAATACTTTTCATCAGGTTGAGGAAGCACCTGCAGTTGGTGTGTGCTCTTCCTAGATGGAATTAATAGTGAAGTAATAGTGAAGAAGCCAGAGGCTGGGCTGGGATGCATGAAGACAGGCAGTCAGTGAAGATGTAAATTCCTACTACATTCATTCCCCTAATTCCCTGCGCCCCCCGCCACCCCTGCCTGTCTCTCACCCACCGAATCCTCAATTTACATCTTCACTCACTACCTGTGAGCAGCAACTGCAGATGCTTCCTCAGACTAATGAAACGTGAAAGCTTGCTAAGAGGAAATTTTCCAACTATCTGAGTTGGTCTAGTAAAAGATATCAGTTACCCAAAGAACTGCCTATGTCCTTAGACCAACATGGCTACAACCTACACCCTTGTTTGCTTTAGTTAATGTGCATTAAGCCAGGCTAATATGCATTTTCCTGGTACCTCACAATGCAGGTACTAGATTTAATGTGCATTAACTAAAGCACATTAATGCACATGTATTTGCGTCAATGGGCACAACCCATTGACACCCAATTCCATTAAACTTCATCAGGTCCTGGATCAAACCCTGTTTTAGCCTGCACACTGTTGTCAAACATCTCTTAGTGCAGCTCTGTAGAAGCTGTGGAATTGGGGCTGGTGGTTGTGTCCCAAACCCAGAGGCATCTCAGATGGATTATGGTTGTCATGGGAGACTTCAACTACCCTGACATCTCACAGGACGAACGCTCGGCCAAATCCAAATGGTCGCAAAGCTTCCTCACGTGCATGGATGGGCTCTATCTGACACAAGAAATATACGGGCCGACGGGAGGTAAAGCGTGGCTCGACCTGGTACTGCCAACTAGGGGCGACCTAATCAGTGACCTAATGATCAAAGGCAAGTTTTCATAGACATAGACATAGACATCATCAGGGCTGGAAGGGACCTCGGAAGATCATTGAGTCCAGCCCCCTGCCCAAAGGGCAGGAAGGCAGCTGGGGTCATAGGATCCCAGCAAGATAAGCATCCAGGTTCATCTTGAAGGTGTTCAATGAAGGCGCTTGAACCGCCTCCGGTGGCAGGCTGTTCCAGACCTTGGGGGCTCGGACAGTAAAGAAGTTCTTCCTTATGTCCAGCCTGAAACGATCTTGAAGTAGTTTGTGACCATTCGACCTCGTCATCCCTTGGGGCGCTCTGGTGAACAAACATTCCCCCAGATGCTGGTGGTCACCCCTGATAAACTTGTAGGTGGCCAGATCACCCCTGAGCCTGCGCTTTTTCAGGCTAAAGAGCCCCAGGGCTCTCAGCCTGTCATCGTAGGGTCTGCTTCCCTGACCTCTGATCATGCGCGTGGCTCTTCTCTGGACTCTCTCAAGCTTCTCCACATCCTTTTTGAATTGTGGAGCCCAAAACTGGACACAGTACTCCAGCTGCGGCCTCACTAAGGCCGAGTACAGGGGGAGAATGACGTCCCGGGATTTGCTTGAGAAGCATCTATGGATGCAAGCCAGCGTTTTGGTTGCTTTACTAGCCGCCGCATCGCATTGCAGGCTCATGTTCAGGTTCCCGAACTCCTCAAGGAAGCGATTCTGGATGCACCAGCTAAGTCTATTCCATCTCAGAGGAAAGGCAGCAAAAGGGCACAGCAGCCCCCTTGGCTCTGCAGGGAACTAGTGGACCTCCTGCGTCTAAAAAGAAAGGTCTACAAAGGATGGAGGATGGGATCCATCTCCAAGGAGGAATATTCTGCACTGGTCCGGACCTGCAGGGAATGAACCAGGAAAGCCAAGGTTGCAACTGAGCTCCAACTAGCTACAAGTATCAAGAACAATAAAAAAGTCCTTTTTTAGATATGTGGGGAACTGGAGGAAAAACAAGGGCAACATTGGACCCCTGCTAAACCAGATGGGACAACTGACAACTGACACCCAGGAAAAAGCCAACTTGTAAATGGGTACTTTACGTCCATTTTTCACCAGTCCCAAGGGATGCCTCAGCCCACTACGGGACAGGAAGGCCCGGGTGAGGGAGATTCCTTACCCTCCATCAATGCTGACCTCATGAAGGAACACCTTGAGCAGCTGGATACCTTTAAGTCAGCCGGCCCAGACAGTTTACACCCCAGGGTACTCAAGGAGCTGGCATCATAGCTCAGCCCCTGGCACGGATCTTCGAGAACCCCTGGTGCTCTGGTGAAGTGCCCGAAGATTGGAAGAAGGCCAATGTGGTGCCTATCTTCAAGAAAGGGAGGAAAGTGGATCCAGCTAACAATAGGCCCATTAGCCTGACTTCTATCCTGAGGAAGATCTTAGAAAAGTTTATTAAAGAGGCCATCCTTAATGGACTGGCCGACGCCAACATCTTAAGGAATAGCCAGCACGGGTTTGTTGCGGGTAGGTCTTGCTTGACCAATCTCATTTCCTTCTACGACCAGGTGACCTATCACCTGGACAAGGGAGAAGAGATTGATGTCATATATCTTGACTTCAAAAAAGCCTTCGATCTGGTGTCCCATGATCGCCTCTTGGAGAAACTGGCCAATTGTCGCCTTGGGTCCTCCACGATCCACTGGCTGGAAAATTGGCTCCGGGGTCGGACCCAGAGGGTAGTAATCGATGGAAGTCACTCATCGTGGTGTCCTGTGACCAGTGGGGTCCCCCAAGGCTCTGTCCTTGGACCCATACTGTTCAACATCTTCATTAATGATGTGGACACTGGAGTCAGAAGCGATCAGAACTGGCCAAGTTCGCCGATGACACCAAACTTTGGGGCAAAGCATCCACACCAGAAGACAGGCAGGTTATCCAGGCTGACCTGGACAGGCTCAGCAAGTGGGCGGACGAGAATCTGATGGTGTTCAACGCCGATAAATGCAAGGTTCTCCACCTTGGGAAAAAAAACCCGCAGCATCCTTATAGGCTCGGCAGTGCTATGTTGGCTAGCACTATGGAAGAAAGAGACTTGGGGGTCATCATTGACCACAAGATGAACATGAGCCTGCAATGCGATGCGGCGGCTAGTTCGGCCTTGGTGAGGCTGCAGCTGGAGTACTGTGTCCAGTTTTGGGCTCCACAATTCAAAAAGGATGTGGAGAAGCTTGAGAGAGTCCAGAGAAGAGCTACGCACATGATCAGAGGTCAGGAAAACAGACCTTATGAGCGCTATGGGACCCTTCAGCCTGGAAAACTGCAGGCTCAGGGGTGATCTGGTGGCTGCCTATAAATTTATCAGGGGTGCTTATCAGGATCTGGAGGAAAGTCTGTTCACCAGGGTGACCCAAGGGATGACAAGGTCAAATGGTCACAAACTCCTTCATGACTGTTTCAGGCTGGACATAAGGAAGAACTTCGTTGCTGTCCGAGCCCCCAAGGTCTGGAATAGCCTGCCGCTGGAGGTGGTTCAAGCACCTACTTTGAACAACTTCAAGAGAGATTTGGATGTTTATCTTGCTGGGATCCTATGACCCTGGCTGACTTCCTGCCTCTGGGGCAGGGGGCTGGACTTGATGATCTTCCGAGGTCCCTTCCAGCCCAAATGTCTATGAAATCTATGGATTCACGGGGGCCTAGTCACTAGGAGAGAAGGAAAAGAACCAAGTGTTGCTTTCCTTAAAGCATCAGTTGCGTAAACAGTTTGTAGGAGAAATTTTATGGATTGTCCATTTCTGGGGCTCTTTGGTGCTACTTCAATACAAACAAATAATAAAATGCTAACGTGGGTGTGGCTGTACAATGCACTACATCTCTGAGCAAAAAAAAAAAGATTGCTACACAGATAGAATGGGTCAAATTCAGGCTACTGCAATTGTACCAGAAATTAAATTGATCCAGGTTTCCCATTTAATCGGGATATGTGGGCCTCCAACCTTGTATATCATTTTACACATTTATTAGCACAGGTTAAACTTCTGGAAAAAGATGTTTTGCTACAACTGAAAACTGAAAGTTGTATAGAATCGACAGACTAAGAATTGGTGGTCAAAGACCTCACCACAGGGCACAGTCAAATTTTAGCTTCCAGGCTTAGCAACTGAAGCCTGATTCATAGAACTTGGATAGTTAAAAAAACATCCCTTGAATAGTTAACATTCTGTTTAAAAAATAGTCCACCCAGTACTCAGAACTAGCAACACGTAAAGGTGTAGAGGTTACTGTTTCCTGACCACATGCTGTACAGAAAAGGGGTGGGATGAAGACCTGAAAGCAAATGCTGAGAAAATTAATTTTTAATTTTTACAGTGAGAGTCTTAACTGCTAAGCAATAGGTATTGCAGGCTAAATCCTGAAGTACTTTCAGACCAGCCAAATTGATGATCCTACATTTCTGTGTGGTCTAAACTCTCAAGCAGCCACGTGTAAGCACAACGAAAGAAGGCTGCTTTTCCACCCCTTATCAATTCATGAAATCACAGGATGGGAGGGGTCCTCAAGTGTCAAGCCAGACCAACTTCCTGCACAAATGCCAGGGGTGTTATTTCTGCACCTACTCAGTCAGCTCTCTAGCCACCTTCATCCTGAAAACTTCCCATGAAGAGGATCCTGCAGCTTCCCTGAGGAAGCTGTTCCACTGTCCTACTCTTCTCACAGCAAAGGCATTCCCCCCCCCCGAATTTAATCTCCATCTGCTTTGTTGTAATTGAAGCCCATTGCTTTTTGTGTTTTGCCCTCTGCATCCAGGATGAACAGTTGTTTCCCCCTTTCTTTATGGCAGCCTTTCAAACATTTGCTGCTAGCATTATCTTTACCATTATAATTCCACAAGAATGATCATTATCTGCTATCATTATCCTTTATCTCCTTTTTGCCAAACTCAGTGCATTTCATTTCCTCAACCAGTCTTTGTACAGCATTCATGCTGACCCGGTATCATCTTTGCCACTCACCTCTGAATCTTCTCCAGGTCCTCTATCAGGGTTTCAAACATAGGAGCCAAATCCAATTCACAAGTCTGCTCTATCCAGCCTGCCAGGCTCCTGGAGGGGCAGGAAATTTGGGGGCACGGCGTGCTATGGAACCTGGGGCCCTGCTGGACATGGGCACTGCTGGCAGGCAGGTGAAGAAAGGCTGTGCCAGCACAGTCCTGATCACCCTACTGCCACAGCCACTTGCCCTCTGACTGCTGCCACTGGCCCACTGCTTACCTTGCTGCTGCTGCTGCCCCATCACTGCTGGCACTGTTGCTGCCTCCACTGCAGCCACTGCTGGTCCCAAGGATCTGGCCCTGGGTCCAGATGTGGTCCAGACTACAGATGAGCTTGACACCCCTGCTCTACATCCTTTGTAAGATGCAAAGCCCAGAATGGCACACAGTACTTGAGCTAAGGCTTAACTGGTGCCATGTAAACTGGTACTAGTGCCTCTAGTGTCTTGCATACTATGGTCCTGTTAACACAGCCCAAAATGGCATTTGTTTGGTGACTGCATCACACTGCTGACTAATGCTGAATGTGTGATCTACCAAAACCCCCACAACCTTCTCAGCCAATCATTTCTCAGCCAGGCACTTGGTTTTTGCCTATGTATAACCACCACCTTATGTGCATTTTTGTTTAATTTCACTCTGTTGGCAGTCTGAAGAACTGGGCACTAGACAAGAGCTTCTTGAATTTTAACCTTATCCTCCGAAGTGTTTCCAGGCCCTTTAAGTTCTGTGTCTGCATACTTGATCAGGAGTCTCTCTGTTCCAGCATCCAGGTCAAGAATAAAAATATTAAACAACACTGGACTATACTAGCATCATCTTCCATAGCATCATACAGTAGTAGGGCTGGAAGGGACCTCAAGAAGTCTCTGTTTCTCAACCCGTGCGTCACGACCCAAAAGTGGGTTGCAAGAATATATGAAAGGGTTGCGAACAAACTTTAAAAATGGATTCTTCTTTAAAGAAGAAAAACATGGGAAACTGTGGCTTTTAGAGGTCCAGCCTGCAAGGGGCAGCTTGGGACCCCCCCGCCCCACACATGTTAACAATAGGTTTCTTTTTGACAGATCTTCCCCCCCCAAGGATTGACACAGCAATTCGTCCAATTTAATAGCAATCACTAGACAATATTACAGGTTTCCTCCCCATAATACAACCTGACAGCGGCTCCTTAGACATTACAGCAGTGACTTTCAGGCATATCAGGCCTTGGGTCCTCCACTGGGTATGTGGGATGTTTTGTTTCTGGCTTCTCCACTGTTTGAGCAGGGACACAGCAGCCATATCTGTCCTCCCAGGGTCACAGCATACTTGAACAGTGGGGAAGCCAGAGACTAATATCTCACACACCCAGCGGAGGACTCGAGGCCTGGTACCCCCAGAAGGTCGCTGCTGTAACATCTAAAGGAGCCACTTGCCAAGTCATATTAGGGGGAGGAAACCTGTAATATTGTCTAGGGGTTACTATTAAAGTTCACTTGATACCGTATCAGACAAGTTGCCATGTCAGTCCTTGTCTGGCAAAAAGAAATCCTGTTGGTAACAACATCCATTCCCTACCCCACACATGGGGGGGGCTGAAGGTAGGGAACAGTGGGTCAGGAGTGAGAAGCACTGGGTTGGGACTGGCCAATGATGTTTAGAAAAAGGTCCTGGTACAAAAGAGGTTGAGAACCACTAGTCCAAACTCTGCTGAAGGCAGGAACTTCTCAATCCAAACCATCTCATAGAAGTCCTTGTGTAACCGTTCCTAAAACTACACAACAGCCCTGTTGCACACCTACAAGGCACACTGCCACAAAACACTTAGGACACTCTGTAGCAAGTGCTCACCCCAGGGGTGGTCGCAATGTCCCTGGTGCTGCTCAGTGTTGCTCACCCCAGCTCAGCTGTTCTGCTAGGAGCTCTGCTGCCAGGGGCTCCTCTCTCTCTCTCTGGGTCCTGGGGCTAGACTGCCTGACCAGCTCAGGCTCTGGGCTATATGGCTCAAGTCCAGCCCCCTTCTGGTCAGGTGTTACCTTAATTGGCCCCTGCCAAACCTGCAACCTCTCTCCTCTTAAAGTGACAGGCGCACCAAGCTCCCTGTCACATACC
>NW_005842552.1:251224-252503 GCF_000455745.1 Alligator sinensis
AAGAACGGGGTAAGAGCACTGTCAATGTCCCACTGCTGCAAGGGTTGTTAAAAGGTCTAATAAAAGATACTGGATTTGCCCAAAGAACCTTGCCTACCAGGGTTGTTAAAATACACTTGAGATAGCCAAAGATATCCCCCCATGCCCCCCACTACAGAGGAAGGCCTCACAGTCCATACTAGTCTGACCACAGGGTAAAATTCCTTCCTGACCCCAAATGTGGTGATCAGTCAGACCCCAAGCAGAAGGGCAAGACCCTTTAGCCAGGAATCTCTAGGTTTTAGTCCAAGCAGGACCACTGGTACTCCCTGGTCAAAACACCAGCCTTGACTACAGCCAACACCTAATGCTTCTGTGGAAGGTGAATCTTCCCCCCCCCCCGACATCTGTACAAAGAGGAGAAGGAACCAATTTCTTCCTAGCCCCATGTGGGGACCAGTAAAGCCCAAAAGCACGGGAAAACCAAACATGCTCCATTCTGTTCTGCACCCTGGGGACAGCAAACAACTCCATACATCACACACATCTATCTATGCAGTACATGCCACATCAGGTTGCACCTGTAACCCTGTACCCCTCTTCTCTCAAAGGTGCTTGGCCACTAGTATATATTACAGATATGAAGGGTACTAGGGCTTATATTACAAAAAATCCTTAGAGCCTAATCAGGTACCTTTCTGCTGTTGCTTCTTAGTTCTAGCTCTCTAAATAAAAGGGCAATAAGCCAACTACTGTCTGTATTAAGCTTTTCACAGACATCTAATCGACTGTATATATCGTCCTAGTCCAAAAGAAGACCGAATCTCATTTTAGAGGACAAATATAAGTTTGCGCTTTCCAATGGAAGCACGTGGCTTTAGAAATCTTATGTCACAACTGAGGGATGCAAGTAACCCCAAACAAATAGATTTGTGTTGGTTACCTGCCTTCTTTATACACACATTTGGGTGGTTATTCGGAGCTTATTTTTGTAATGCATTCTGGAGAATGCTCTAGGCCTGACAAACAGGAAACCTTCTGTAAAACAAAGATAAAGTAAAATGGTAATTTGTTAATGGTTTGATTCACTTGTCCATATACACAGTAGCAGCCCCTCATCCATCACAGGAAAAGGAAACAGGAAACAGGGGAGTGGGAGGAAGTGGTAATTCTGACTGAGGTTGAATCAGGGGATAGGGTAGAGCTACTATGACCATCTCTCCAGGCTGCAGAATTATAAACAGGTGCCATGAGTCACTCAAATGTCTGCAGTAAGAATGAGTTTGGGGACCTAGGCTCA
>NW_005842552.1:252513-260431 GCF_000455745.1 Alligator sinensis
TCAAGCTGCAGATAATTTCCATCATAGCTTCATTTTTTAAATACAAGATGAAATGAATATGCCGTACTGTGGTTGAGACCATAAATGCCTTCTTGATTTGCTGGCTAAAAAGAATTAAAACTACACTTTTATTTCAGGTTGCATAAAACATTTCACAAAGGCCAGAATGAATTGTTTAATTTTGTTTTTAGGTTTAGGTTGTTTAATTTTGTTTTTAGGTTCTTTCACCTTTAAAAACAATTACAGTATGGAAATCTTGAAGTACTCTGTTGTTTTACAATGAAAATTAAAAGTTGTTTTGGGTTTGGTTTTTTAAAACTTTTTTTCCAGGATTTTTTCCCCCCTAAACAATTAGATCCATCCAATATGAATTTGTGAATTGTTTTGGCTGCTCTGCATGCGTAGTTTTCAGCAAGAAAACCTTGCATTCAAGAAAACAAATTGCCCAGTCTAATTCTAAACTCTCCTGTGTAGCTGTAGTAGAAATGGGCAGGATGGCTGAGCAGCTCTTATATTCTTGGGAATGTCTCTTCTAGCGCCAAGTGTCTGAGGCAGACTAGCAGGACAGTGGGGACATAGGCAGATCTAGGATTTTGAAAAGTGGGGGTAGATGGTGTGGGGTATCATCACATATAACACAACACACATTTTTCTCCAGTTAAAAAATAAACTAAAAACTTCACTAATCGGTAGGGGCCTAGAGCTATACTATTCAATTTAAGATTGAAGCAAAAAAAAGCCCCAAACTTTTTTGGACTGTGTATTTATTTGCTATATATACACAGATAGACAGATAGATAGATAGATAAAACCACAACAAACTAGGCAAAAAGAATCCAAAGATGTCATTTCATTAGTCCTGGAGTCATTATAGCTAAATGTAAGTCTCTCCTTCAGATTCATAAAACAAAATCAAGCCTTCATGAGCATTTGGACAGTGCCTCCAATGCTTCATTGAAAGTGATTTCCACACCTAAGCTAACGTTCACCTGAGGTAATATTTCCACACCTGAATGAATTCTTTTAGCTAAAGTTAAAAAACAATCTGCAGGGCTGTGAAATGGGAGCTTCATTACTAGGAGCAACTAACAGACTGTGAATAATCTGAAGTAATAGTTTGTATATGAATAGAGTTATAACATTGCCCAATCAATATCCTTTGATCTGGTTTGTTCTATTGTTCATCTGTATTTTAAATGATAACTGGGTGTGTGTATATATACATGTCTATATAATCTATGTCCTTACCCTTTAATGGTTTTGTTGTAATAATAAATCTGTATATAGTTAAGTAATTGATTGACTGGACCTGACTCTATAGGGGACGGAGGTGGCTGCTGGGCTGTTGTGTCCCTCCGCAGCACACTGCCCTGCCAAAAACTCCCTCAACTGGAGGGGGAAGTCAAATCCGTGTACAGCCGGGCTACACATTGTAGAAAGACTCTTGCATATGGGTCTGATGTATGAGTTCTGTCTCTCCCTCTAGCTTGACAGGTCACCTCAGGCAAGTCTTTTGCTTCCCAGTATCTTAGCTTCCCCTTCTCTAAAATGCGGAACACAAAGAAAACTTGCTTCTTTGTAAAGTATTTTAAGATCTATGGGTAAATCTATGCTATTACATGAGTGGTAAATGCTTTGGTATACTTGTGTTAAAAAAGTTGAAGGTCTTGACCCTAGTCGCGGCTGGCAGGGCTAAGGCAGGCCAGCTTCTATAGTCAGCAGCCCACAGAGAGAGATACAGTTAGTGTGGCATCCTGGCCACCTTTAATTCCCCAGCCCAAATAACCCATTCACAGTGGGCGCATCTACACAAGACGTCTAACTGCGTGGTAGCCTAGTTTACTGCATAGTAAATACGCACATCTACACATCCATGTGCTTACTGCACAGTAAAAATGCTTAATCACAAGTAAATTTGCTACCTGCAAATACAAGTAGCAAATTTAGGCAGAATTAGTTACTATGCAGTTATGCACATGTAGACATGACCCGGGAGCAAGCAAGATACAACCCAAATCGAATCAGGGACTAAAGCTTCGCACAGCCCTAGTTGCCATGAGTGACCGCAATCATTAGTCCAGCAGTGCCTGTGAGTCTATCCCCTTTACGAGGCAACAGGACGCCATCCTTGTGACCCAGGACCCAGGCCACAGCCGTGCTGTCTACAGCAGCATAGGTGGCCTGCCCAAGTCCCTGCCCTGACCTGGCCTCTGGAGGAGGGCCCCTCAGGTGTCCAGTGGCCCATCCCACTGAGCTCCCGAGCTGCAGTCTCCACCAGCAGGACAGGAAGCCTGGGCCAGGGCCTGCCTCACCAGCTCCTCAGCCCTAGGACCAGCCATGAGGAATAGCTGGCCATGACATCGTTGGCCACCACCAGCGTCAGCTCCAGCTCCTCCCCAGAGGAGGCCACCTGCCAGGTGCCTGCACACTGTGCCCCATCATCCAAGGACACTGCATGGTGCCACATGCCATAGCCACCAGCCAGGACTGAGCAGAGCCACCAGCCATGCCAGCCACAGCTATTTGGTAAGGCCTGCATTGGGGAGAGGCCCTCCCCACCCTGGACCCTGCCCCTGGCTGAGCCAGTCTGTTCACCTCCCCTGGCCCCGGGTGGGTGGAGCACGTTGCCTGTGAAGACACACAGGACCGCACAAACTAGGATTTCCGGGCACAGCTCCTGACCCTGGAGCACAAGTGGCATGACCTGCTCCAGGAACAGAAAGCCATCCTGGCCAGGGCAGTGCAGGCCATGGATGATGACCAGCAGCTGCTGGACACTGTTCTGGCCCTGGCAGCCACCTTCATGTCACCTGCTGCCCGGCCCCCAACCCTAGCCCTGCCTGAATCCTGGCAGCTGCCCACCCAGCAGCAGACCTCCGCCTGGGCCTGGTCAGAGGTCCTGTGCCACCTCCAGCAGACAGGAGCCCCTGCCTTAGACCCCACCCTGGGTCTAGCGGTACCCAGACCCCCTGCCTGGCCCCAGCCCTGCCACTCACCCTAGCTCCATGTGGAGCTGCCTGCAGTGGGGCCAGGACCACACGCTGGCCCTGCTGGACCTGGACACTGCCTGTCAGAGGAGTAGCTGCCCATGGTGGGGGACCAACAACTGCTGTCACCCCTGGGTGAGACCCGCCCCTCTGCATTAGCTGTGGCATCTGTACCCATGAGGGACCAGCCAGAGGCCGGGGTGCTGGCTGCCTGCCCACAGGCTCTGTCCACTAGACATCTCCACCCCACACTCCTCAACCCTGGGATGGCCCACAAAGGACATTGTAAATAATTTTCATGGCAAAGAGGGGTTTTTTTATTGTTGGTGGATGGTTTGGGTGGTGGAGGGGCTCTGTTTGTTGAGTGGGGAGGGGTTTTCTGCTTGTTGGGAAGGGAGGGGTGCTGTGGTTGATGTGAAGGAAATAAAATCTTGATCTTGTGAGATGTGTGTGCGGTACGTGTGGTACTGGGGGGGTGGGCAGGGGAGGTAGGGGGTCCATAGGCCAGTGTGCAGGTAAGCTAGAGTGGAGAGGGCTGGACAAGGTGGTCTGCCAGGGCCTCCCACACCCAGTGCCCTGGTCTCCACTGGCAGGTGCACAGCTCTCCTGGGGCCTCCTGCTGCCTAGTCTCTACATGTGTAGACATCTGCCTGGGAATGCTTAATCTGCAGAAGTTTACTCCAAAGCAAGCTGAGTCCGGATGAAATGCACGTGTAAACGCACCCAGTGAGGAGTAGTCTTCAGCTCAAATCCAAATACATACCTCTGGAGCTGTAGTGATGTCCCTCTGGCCCCACAGCTCTTATGTTTTATGTAACAAACATGGGGTAAAAGTCAGGATTCACTGAATTTAAAGTTAAGAGTCCTAACGATTTCAGCCTGGCTAGGGTATCACAGTGCCTTGCCCTATGCACGTTTCAGACATCCATACCATCTCAACAGCCATTAGCTAATCCACTTCCTTCTTTGTCGTGGCCCAGTTTAGAAATGTGCAGAGACACAGGCAGAAAATTATGAGACAGTCTGATTACTCATTTGCTTTCAGCCCATGTAGAAATACATGACAGAGACAAGGGTCAAAGTTAGGGTTGGCTCCTTGGGCTGCTAAGAACCATGTGCCCTAGAAAGAAGCAGCACAGGAAAATAGGAATTCTGACCTCTGCCCTGACTACAGCGGATCCCTGCCAGTGGGAGAGAAAAACTGCAGTACCTGTAAAGGCCAACTGGGAAAACTAACACAGACACAGAAGGTCCCAGTTATTTGACAGTATGTCCTGGTTATTTATGCAAATTCTCCGTAAGTGCATGCCATTGGGTTTATGGCCTTTGCGTATGTCAGTGGGTGCTGCCACCAACATGATATGTGCATTTTCAGATGCCCTCAAGAAATTTGATGCTAAGGCCCATTTCCTGGTCTGCTTCTAAGGTATTAAGCTTATGTTTGCACACCATGGAAGAGGTATGCCCCCTTGCATGTTCCAAAGGCAGAAATGCATAAGCAGGGCTGCTCTGGGATGTCCCTTGTGCCTATTCCTGTCATGTTGGTACCTAGCCTGCTTGAGAACAGCTACCTGGGATCACTCTGGAGTGGCTTCACTAGTGTATTTTTGCATTTGGAGTGCATGAGTGGAAGAGGGTGGGTGGGACATACCTGAGGAATATCCCTGCTGGGATTCACTGCACACATACCCTTAGTGGCACTTACGTGATTTTTAGGTGTCTTGGTCAGCCTTGCCTACCTGTGTTGTCAACAAAACTAATCTATCAAAATGCCTGATCCTAGATATCAAGACAGCACAAGGGAATCTTGGAAGGGCCAATCACTGTTACAAGTTGAGGCCCAGATGTTGTATTATGGTAACACACAGAAGCCCTGGTTATCGACCAGCACTCCTTTGCACTAGCTCCTGTCCAAACGTGGAACAAAAAGATAATTCCTGGTAGGTACCAAAGACGTATGGGCTCCAACTTAGTGTGACACTTCAAGATATGTCCACACTTTATGGTGTGGACATATGAACAAGTTACTTGAAGGAGAAATGGCAGGAAGTGGGGTTGGGAGTTATATGAACATCGGCTGCTCCATGGTATCTGCCCATGTACACACTTTAACCTTGTCAGAAGTGACAACTGTGGTACCTCACCCACCTTTCACTGAGGCTATGGGTTGGTTGATTTTCATTTACTGCAGGGTAAGAACCTGTTCATGGACCATTACTATGGAGCAACAGGTGCACAGGGATTCTTCACCCCTTTTCTGCCCACACTGTAAGCCCACTTTAAGCATGTGCTTAAGTGCTTTACTGAATGGGGACTGTAAGGAGTTTGAGTTGACCTGCCTTACTAAACTAATTCTTATTAGAGCAAAATTGGTGCCTATTAACACATGTCTGTGTAGTTAAAAAATGATTTTCATCCAAGTGGATCTTCCTTCAGCTATGGAGATTTCAACTAATCCTGCTGCTTTGAACTCTAACAACACAGTGTGCTGCATGTCTATAAAAGTGTCTTTCTCTGTTTTCCATGAGATATTAGTTGTTTTTTATAAAATGTGTTATATGTGGCATGCCTCTTCTTCCATATTTTTGTCATAACTGATGGTTCAGGCATGATTGTTATCAAAACCATATAGCTACAGGTATTTTCTATTACAACACAGTCTTTAATTTATCCACTAGAGGGCTTTTATACAGTCTGCCTTATTTCCAATTATACGAACAAAAACATTCCTCTTGTGGCCAGTGCCAAAATTCTTTCAAAAAGGGCTGGTGCAGGTTTGATACATAGTCTTCCAAGCTGAATCCATTATGTAGGGAGTTAAGAGAAGCAACTTTTCATATCTGAAGCCCTATCAAAATTGGCTGCAAAGAAAAAAAAAAAATTCAATGCAAAGTGCAAACATAGCACTTTAAAAGTCTACTAACAATTTAGCCACTACTATGTTGAATAAACAAATCAGCCAGAATTAAAATACAGGAATTTACTTGGTCTTGGCCTTTTTTGTTGCATCTCCTAGACTACAGAGGATTCTTAATTATTAACTTGAGCGATGTTCAAAGTCTGGCAGTGAATATCAGTTCACTTTTATTTTAGCATTTGTTTGGGAGTTGATTTACAGTATCATTAGAGGGACTTTCCAGATGAGAAAGAGTAAGCCAGGAAACACTCGCAAAGCTGGGTTCCAAATAAAGAAAATAGGATGACAGTTTCTTTTCTTAGCTGCTGTTACAAACGGCTGTCTGACGTTGGGGTGGGATTAGAATAAGATGAAGATAAAAGGAAGTGAAAGGTCTGAAAGTTTACAAGGAATTGGGGGAAGCCCGCCTCTTTCAAGATCATATGGTGACTACAAACCAGATGTGGTAATTACGATGACAAGAATTAAAGAAAACCCCTTAGATTTCCAGTATTGACATAAGTGAACCCGACTGTCACCTAGACTCATGCCCTGTAAACTGAACTGAGACCAACAGAGTTTTTCTAGGCTATTCTCATTAAGGATCCAGTTCTGTGCCATTACTTTGAATAGAGACTCTGGATATTTACAAGTTTTATCACATCAAGACAAAGGAAGACTGAATTTCCTTCCTTCCTCTTGTCTCATAGTCCAATGACCAAAATGAACTATGTACTCTAATTCTCACTGTTGTGCTCTGTTGTGTATTTTGGGATATATTGCCTTTAGATCCCAAATGCTCCATGCTGTGTGACATCATCCAGGCACTTCCTACACAGTCTGCCTCTTGGTCTGCTGCCTTGTCTCACAATGACCCTTAGCAGGTGGTCACCCCATCCAGTTGTCTCAGCACCCTGGTTGAGAATCACTGAGCTCAAGCTTTTCCTTATTGTCACATCCAAGACAGTCTCTTTCACATGGCCCTTTTTCTAATGAAATACTGCTGTCAGCTGATGAGACTACATTTTAGAAGCTGACAATACCTTTGCCTTGGCTTTCTTGGAGGCCATGTTTCTGCTGCACGAAGCAAGATTGAGAATATGCATATCTCAAGCAGCTTGTGCACCTCTTGTATTCTCTGCCTTGCCCTGCTTGTAGGACTGAGTTAATAGTTTTTTTATATATATAAATAATAGATTATATCTTATTCTAATGACTGGAGCCAAAAGAAAAAGCAAGAGAAGCTACTTTTTCTCTCTCTCTCACTACATCTAGGTGTGAGTGGAAACAGGGACGATGTGTCATCTCATGGAAAGATCTTTAAACCCAAACAGTTCAGACTAACATTCAGACATTGCTCTGAATGTGTGTTTATTCTATCAGACATATCTAAATGAAAAACGAAACCTGAAATTTAGTTCATGCCTTGTAACCTTTGCATAAAATATCTGGAGCAGGGGAAATACCTTACCTTGCCCTATGGTGTGGAAATTCGTAAATAAGTACTTTTTAAAATGTGTCTGAGACAGGAGAGAATAGAGAAAGAGGGTGCACCCACATGGGAAAAAGAAACCTGTTTCTCAAGTTTCTTGCTTGCTAGCCAGAAGGCATTGATGTAAAGTCTGTCTGGCTTTCACAGGTGGAATGAGAGCTTATGTGAAGGATAAGTTTTGTCCAATTTTAAAGCCCCTGCCAGAATTGTGTAAATGGCTCTCACAGGAGCTGAGAAATGGGCTCAAGAAATAGGAGACCATCCCAAGAAAAGAAAGAGCAGCAGGACATAGAATCCAAGGCCAAATAAGGAGCTGGAGAAACACAGGGACCATGTCTGCACCATCTCAACACTGCCCTATGACACGTGCTGCACTGAGCTATCATAGTTTCATAGTTGGTAGGGTCCGAAGGGACCTGAGCAGATCATCAAGTCTGACCCCCTGCCATGGCAGGAAAAAGTACTGGGGTCAAATGACCCCAGCAAGGTGTTCATCTAACCTCCTCTTAAAGACCCCCAGGGTAGGAGCCAGGACCACTTCTC
>NW_005842552.1:263642-265080 GCF_000455745.1 Alligator sinensis
TGTTGAGGGGTCCTGGCGACAGATGGGGCCCTCCGTACCTCTCAGGATGGAGTTGCCTATGACGATCGCTCAACGCTTCCTCCTCCGGGTCTGCTTGGCTCCTTCGGCCTGTTCAGAGCATGAAGAGAGTG
Source organism: Alligator sinensis (assembly GCF_000455745.1). Lineage (NCBI taxonomy): Eukaryota > Metazoa > Chordata > Crocodylia > Alligatoridae > Alligator > Alligator sinensis. The sequence goes on from NW_005842552.1 coordinate 263,774, forward strand.
GAGCTGCCTCCTCACTGGAGGTTTCCTCCTCTCCTTCCTTCTCCTGCAGTGTTGCCAGGGCCTCATACCTGTTATCCAGCCTGACTGGAGGAACTGGTACTGCTTTGCTGTGAGCAGCCCTGGTTTTGAATGTGACTGTCTGCCTCTCAGCAGTGGAGGGCACCTCCTGGGGTGCTTCTCCCTTGGATGCATGACCCTGCAGGGAAAGGAAATAACCATCAATTTCATCCTCCGCCTCCCTGATTCCCCTCAGCCTGCTAACCTCCTCCTGGAGCTCCCTCACCTGCGCCTCCAGGGCCTGAAGACGGGCACCTGCAGGACAGGTGTGGGGGCCCCCATTTCCTGCCCCCCTCGGCCCTGCTGGGCATCCTCTGCAGGCTGAGGGGCAGGGGGATGCCAGCCCCCCCATGGGCTCTGTCTGGGTGGAGGCCTTAGAGAAGCCCCGGGTAGGCAGTGGTCCCCGGGCAGGGGCCCTAGCAGCACTCCGCGTCGACACCATTGTATAAGTTGCTGTTTACTTACAGTTTTGTGTGGTGCCTTCGCCCTACCCTTGCAGGAGTCTCCCTCCTGGTCCTTCCTGCCTGCTCTCTGGCGTGAATGCCGGCACAAATGCCAGTGTGCTTTGTTCATGCCGGAGGGCCAGCTGTCTGATGTGCATCATGGGTGAGCTGTCTGGTGTGCACCCAGAACTGCGTTAAGATGGCTACATTTTTTTCCATTTTGGGAGACAAGTAGCATGCCTTTCTGTGGCACTCCCTGACACAGCCCTGAGGCAGGGCATATATGTTCAGGGTATGAAGAGGAACAAAGATGAGAGGAAATCAGTGGTTATGCCAGGCCTTGCAAATGACAACAAGGAGTCTACAGCCGTTCTAATAGAGAGTGTGCGGGCCGGGTGCAAGCCGGGCCCTTTTTTGTGCCGCGCGGGCTGTGGCCAGCAGCCCGGGCACGCTGGGTCGGAGAGAGCGGGCGACACGCTAGAATTAGGCACGGACTCGTAATGGTAGATTTAAAGATTGTTTACTTACACTGAAGATGGTCGCGGTGCAGGCTGGAAAACTTGCTTGAGTTACAGTTGCAGATAGAAAAGATAAGAGGTGGACTAGAGTTCCATCCCGTGAACACTCTTCTAGCCCGTCCAGTTGGAGGCTCTAAACTGCGAGCCCGTCGTGCCAACCGAAGAAAGTGCTCTTCCGAAAGAGCTCTGAATAGACTCACATGAAGTTTGCTAGGCTCCATGGGTCCGGTTCGTAGCGCGCGGGAGGGGTACGTCTAGGAATCTATCGGCGACGGGGAGAGGCTAGAGG
>NW_005842552.1:265103-265847 GCF_000455745.1 Alligator sinensis
TCGGCAGCGCTTAGAGATCTTCACACAGCATGAAGCCTCCTCCTCCTGGTGTTCGTGGAGTCCTCCAACTTGGGCGGAAACCACTCAAGCCTTTTATACGGCTAGCAAGCCAATCACTAGCCGCCACGTGTGAATAATTTAGAACTGGCCAATAATGGGGTTCGAATTAGCATACAAATGGCGGGAACTCTTTGCAACGAGCACTTCTGTGCTGCAGCAAAGAAATGCACCCTGCAAAGAAAGCTTCAAATTGGCGGGAAATTCTCCCTTGCACCGGGGTTCTCTTTTGCAGCAGAAAACTCCACCGTGCAAAGAAGCTGCAATTTAGCGGGAACAATTTAGCAGTGCCAAAGCACACACAAACAAAATCACACCCTTTGGGTTGTGACAGAGAGGTTCTCTCATAAGTTTGAGGTGGGGAGCGTGTTGTAATCTAAGGCCATGGGTACAAGAAAGGAGAAGCAAAGCTTCAGCAAATGATACCATGGAGCTGTGCACAGACAAGCGGGCTGGGACTGAGCAAGCTGGAGAGTTGCGCAGACTCTACCCTGAAAAACACTGGCAAGAACAGGAAAACTACTCTGATTCTACTGGAAGTCAGGTCACTTATCATTGTTGCAACAGAGCTACTGCTCCAGCACTCCACAGGGCTGCCTCAGGCATTCATAGCTTTATAAAATGAGAACTCACCTTGTGCTAAACTGCTTGTGTATCCACTGCCAAAGTGCACAGCAAACAGGGAAA
>NW_005842552.1:265878-268526 GCF_000455745.1 Alligator sinensis
AGAAGAGAGCGGAGGATTGGCAGGAAAGGAAGGGGTCATGGTAAGGGGGCAGATGAACACTGAGGGTGTAAGGAATCTGCTAAGGGCAGGGGGTGAATGGGGATGTGCTTTGATGGTATTTAACTGGAAAAAGCAGAAAGAGTTAGCTAGATTGGGTTTGGCGAGGGAATAAGAACGTGGGAGATGGGAAGGCTAGTGGATACAGATAGTGACAGAGACAGCGAGATATGCACAATCGGGCAGGGATGAAGACGTCCAGGTAGGAAGATGGATTCAGGATCATCTGCTCAGAGATGGAAACTGAAATCAGAACAAACTTACAAGGAAGGGACTGACGAATAAACCTCTAAGGATGCTGACCATTTGACGTGAGTGGAACTACTGAAGACACTGCTGAAGCACAGCTTTAGGAAGAGAACCAGGAGAGGGGAGAGCGCTGGAAGCCACTAGAGGGAGAACTGTTAAGGAGAGAAGGATCACATGGGCTAAAGCGGGAGACAAAGCAAGAAAAAAAAATTAAGAAATGAGAGTTTTGGGCATAACCCTGTCTGACCACAGTGAGTCACAGCAGGTTTGGTGCAGTCAAGAGGGTCAAAGGCTCATGAAATAAGAATGATAAGAGTGATCAAGAATCCAAAAAGTTGGGGAATCATGACAAGGGGCGGGGGAGAGAGAGAGAGAGAGAGAAAGAGAGGAGACTGATAACTCCAGTCAAGATCCTTTTCTTGTCCACCATCCCAGTTGGAAGTTTTGAAAATAAATACATTAAGAGAAAAGAGAAAATCTGCTATTTGAGGCACTGTTTGGAGTGTAAAGTTAGGAATGAACTGGTATCTTGGAGAAACACCAAATCATTTTTCAATAATAACTTTTTTTTAAACAGATAATGTGTGAGATGTACTTACATATGATAGTCTATGAAAATCTCTCCCTAGCCCAGTGTTACTAGCAGACATTAAAACAATTAATGCCTCTTGTCTAGCAGGACACCTAGGCTAGGGACAGACATTCAAAAAGCCTGACCCTGAATTGATTTAACCATTGCAGTTTAGTTTAACCTGCAGAGAGTGAACCAGTTTGTAAGTGGATAGACATTCGGCAAAGGCCTGCAGTAGCTCAGGCCAGAAGCCTGGGGGTGCTAGAGCAGCCCTCCTTGCCTTCCACAGAAAAGCCGAGCTGAGGGCGAGTGTGGCCAGGTCCCGCCAGGCCTGAGTTAGACTAAGTAGGGGTTTAAACCCCCACCTTGGCCTGTAGGGGCCAAGGGCGAGGGAAGAGGAAGTGTCTGCTGGGGGATAGGTGGGGAGGATGGGGAGGGAAGAGTCACTCCCCGCCCCCCACCATTGTGGGATGGGGCAGCTCTTGCAGTGCTCCCTGGTCTCCCTGTCATTGAGCTGCACCCACCAGGGGTGGCCCCACCAGGCTGGGCCAGGCTGTGGTGTTACCAGATTTGCCCATTACTTTGGGGTTTGCTCATTTATTAGGGACAAGTTTCTAGGGTCTTGGTAATTCTATCAATGTGCTGCTTGTGTTACTTGTGTTTCTATACAGAGCTGTCTCTCTCCCTTCTGCAAGTCCTCACCGCCAATGGAGCTATCTTGCAGGACGCAGTTTCAATGGGGCTGGGTTCCTCCAGTCACTAAATCAGTCATACACACAAACACACACAGATTAACATGACACGCCTGACCCGGCCTGGTTGATCAGCATGGACAGGCTGACACCCTCATATGCCAAGAATTGGTTCATCAGAGCAACAATAAACTGTAGCCAGACACAAGCACACAGGTAAACAGAATACCTCTGAATCCAGCAGGGTGTCCAGCTGACACCCTCCTGGGCCAGCATTCAGTTCATTAGGGCATGTCTGAGCCAAACTGGGTCAATCAGCCTGTACAAGCTGATCCCCTTATGTGTCTCAAACTCAGCACGTCCCACTCTTTAGCCTCTTGATGAGCAGACCCCACAGTATTTCTGGGCTTCACAGGGATCTTTAGCTTAGGTAAAAGAAGCGTTGCTGCAGAGCAAGTGGGGAAGGAGAAGTAGAGAAAGAAAAATATATCCAGTTACTACCAATTAGACTATAAAAGTTATTTATTGCTAAGTATATGAAATATATTATGGTACTAATAGTAATAGACATTCAAAGGAAAAACAAACACAAACAATTACAATACTACCCTGGTTTCACCAAGTATTTGGGGAAACTTAGCTCAAGCTTAACTAATACAGTTCAGGTTCAGAAATTTATGCCTAGAGAGAAAAGAGAGAGAGAGTGCTGGGATCTCACCAGTCCAAGGTACTCGGGTTGCAAAGCTGACAGGTAAAGTTCGTAGCACAATCCTTGAAGGGAGACAACATGTTTCCTCCAGACTCTCGAGAAGAACAGTGGATGGTATCAGAGATTTTTTCTTCTTGAAGCATACACACTGCTGCTTTTTTTACAGATTTTTATACCCTCAGTTCAGCTTCTTCGAAGCATTCTCAATAGTGTAAATCATTGTCTTTTCTATTGACAAGGGGTTATCTGGTTTGGAACATCTCAAGAAACTGATTGATAATCAGGAAACACATAAGGTTAGGGAGTAACCAGATACTTGGGAGCCAGCTTGAAATTCCTATGGATAGCAGATATACTGATGGGATATCTC
>NW_005842552.1:269041-272480 GCF_000455745.1 Alligator sinensis
CCACGTGGGAATAATTTAGAACTAGCCAATAGCGGGGAACAAATTTGCATACTGGTGGCAGGAACTGTTTTGCACCGTGCATTTCTCTTGCAACTTGAGCAATGCACTCTGCAAAAGAAGCTGCAAAAAGGCGGGAAACTCGTCCCTGCACCGGGGTTCTCCTCTGTAACAGGAAACTCTCCCGTGCAATGAAGCTGCAACTTGGCGGGGATAATTCTGGTGCAGAAGCACACACAAAATCATGCCTTTGGGTCATGACAGAACCCTTTGCCATTGTTCAAATGTTGCCCATACCCCCTCTGACTTGGTCTCCTTGCCTCAGCATTCCCTAACCCGGCAACCAGGTTTTAGTTTAGGCTCTGTTAAAGCCTCTCCCCATGCCCCTGCAGGGCCGGGCCAGGGAGCACTGCAAAAGCTGCCCCTCCCCACCCTGAGATGGTGGGAGGTGGAGGAGGAAGTGGGGGAGAGTCCTCCTCAGCACTGAATGGAGACCCCCTGCCCGCGGGGCCGGGCAACCTGCTCAGAGCCCCCCCTCCCCACCCCTCAGTGGCATTAGGCTCTGTTAAAGCCTCTCCCCATGCCCCTGCAGGGCCGGGCCAGGGAGCACTGCAAAAGCTGCCCCTCCCCACCCTGAGATGGTGGGAGGTGGAGGAGGAAGTGGGGGAGAGTCCTCCTCAGCACTGAATGGAGACCCCCTGCCCGCGGGGCCGGGCAACCTGCTCAGAGCCCCCCCTCCCCACCCCTCAGTGGCAGGAGTGGGGGCAGGGAGAGGAGGGGGAAGAGTACCCCCCAGCATGGAACAGAGCCCCCCTTCCTGCCCCATGGTGGGGGGAGTTGGGAAAAAGTCCCCATCTGAGGCCAGGCAGCATTGCATGGCGCCCCCCCTCCCCACCCTGTGGCGGTGGTGTAGGAGCAGGGGGAAGATGGGAGGGGAGCTCTATGCGAATCTGCCTGGCTCAGCCCCAGCCCTGGAGGGGGGCTCTTCCCCCTACTTCTCCCCACCTCCCAAGAGGTGAGGGGGGGCTCTGTGCAGGGTGCGGAGAGTGGCTGTAACAGCTGCAGCCAGAGCCACAGTGGGTGAAGAGCAGGGGAAGAGTCCCCCTCTGGGGCCAGGCAGCCTCGCATAGCGCACCCCTCCCAGCCCAGCACCCCACAGAGCCCCCCTTCTCTACCTGGGGAGAGGAGGAGGAAGGGGAAGAGTCCCCCCCCCGAACAGAACAGAGCCGCCCCCCCTGCCCTGAAGAACAACTGTGCCAGCATGGCGCCATTAAAGTGAAGGGGGCAGGGAGAAGTGTTAATTCCTCCCTCTGTCCCTTCTGCCCTGCAGCTGGGGTCTGACAGCCCCAGGGGCCACTGCTGCAGCCCCCTCCCCTCTGCTCCCTGGCTGACAGGCAGATCCCGGTTGCGGTAGGGGAGGAGGGGAAGGAGGGAAGAATTAATCCCCTCCCTGCCCACTTGGCAAGACACTGGGCAGCATGGCCCTGTTAAGGCAATGTCCCGACCCTGCTCTGGCTAGAGATTGGAGGGGCGGAGCCAGCCCAGCTCCAGAGTGGAGCAGAGCCCCACCCAGAGAGCATGCTGGGATGCTGGGGGAGTCTAATTTATCTTAAACCAGCAAGGGGTCTGGGACAGACGCTAAATAAACTGGTTTGAGCCAAATCAGTTAAGTCTGATACTACATTTAACCAGGTTTATCTCAAACTGGTTTCAGCCATTTTCAAACTGGGTTATGTGCATTGAACATCTGTTCTATTACAGGTTTAAACCAGTTTCTGATCACTTAAACTGGTTTATGTGTAATGTCTGTCTCTAGCCCTAGTACCAATTCAGGTCACTGTGATTTTTTAAACCAACATTTATTTTCTGCATTCACCAAAGCACAAGATTTCTTTTAGAACCAGTAAAACTTTGTAAAACCCCAAGGACAGTCAACTGGCTGCAAGATACAGAACTGGAGTTTTTTTTACTCTTCTCACATAGGGAAGTAATACAAACCACCTCAGTGCAGATTCAAAATGAGCACAACTTATTTTCCTTGGTTTCTTTCTGATGAAATGGTGATACATTTAGTTTTTGTCACCTCCCTTTCTCTGAGGTCTTCAGTCTCTGAGTGCTCTGAAAAGATCTGTCTCATTACTCAAACATTCAGGTTGCATCCCTCCTTGCAAGCGCTTCAGGAACAATTAGGCAAGAGCTATGTCACAATAAGCCCAATATTACAGAGGATTCTTGTAAATCAGGGCTGCCCAACAGGCAGCCTGTGGCCCACAAGGGATTAAATTGTGGGCCCCAGGCACCCACCCAGCTGTGCTCCCACCATTGTTCTGGCTGCAGTACCAGTGAAGGGCTCCAGGCTCCTTCTCTGATTGGCTTCCCCCTCCTGCCCCAGGGGGTGGGTGGTGCAGGGCAGTGGAGGGCAGCCTGCAGTGTGGGGTGACCGAGTGGTGCAGTGCAGTGGGGTAGCTTGCAGTCAGGGAACTAAGGGTGAGTCAGGGTACATAGTGCAGCAGAAGCATTGGGTGCAGTGTGGGAGCATAGGGTGTAGCAAGGGTACATAAGGATCCTGGAGTCCATGGCCCCTGCTAGTGTGGTCTGAGGGGTTGGAGGTCCCTGGCCACTTTGAAGTTGGACAGCCCTGATGTAAATGAAAGACTAAGTGTAAAAGTATTCATTAGAGACATGAGACTCAAAATGGCTCCCCGCATAGCCCAAACTCATTTTGGAGACAGCGTTGTTAAAAGAGACAGCCAGAAGGATCTTACTACCAGTTACAATTCTGGAGGGTGTCACAAGAAGCAAAATATTTGGTCCAGAATTTGGAAAGGCAATCAGTGACTTGGGGTGCCTGGATATTAGGCCTGTGCGAAGCAGCTACTATTTGCTTTGGATTCGAATTTGACCAATTCGGGGGAATCGATTGAATTCAGTGATTTGAATCACTGTCCTGAATCAATTCAGCTGAATCCGATTCGGAGATTCAGCTGCTGCCAAATCTCCGAATCACATAGGCCCGGCCCCTGCCCACTCTCCCAGCCCTGGCAATGGCTGCCCTGCCTGCTTCAGCTCCCAGCACTTGGAAAAAAAAGCCCCCACTCATCAGTTTCTGTCCAGCAGATAGGTGATCCCCACTGCCCCCGCTGAGTGGGGGGCTCTGCATGAGCCCCATGATCCCCCCCCACTGTCCTAGCCCCCTCCCCATGGCTGCCCAGCTCACCCCAGCTCTGGCTCTTTAAGAAAAAAAAGCCCCCAAATTCCCAGACTGCACAGACTGGGACAGCAGGGAGAGTCAGGGGGAGTCGTGACAAAGCCCCCCATGCAGAGTGGGGCAGTGGTTGGGAAGCTGGGATCGCCCCCACGCCAGGCAGCACCCGGTGAGTGGGAGCTTTTTTTTAAAGCACTGGGAGTTGGGGTGGCGGAGCGGCTAAGGGGGGGGGGGGGG
>NW_005842552.1:272525-281356 GCF_000455745.1 Alligator sinensis
GGCCCCCACCCCTACTTACCAGCATGGAGTCCAGGTACAGCTCCCTGCTGCAGCGGGCAGGGACTGCCCGAATCGTTGAAGCTCTTGAATTCTTTTCCGAAGTGATTTGGAAAGCTTTGAATCAATTTGGATCTTTTTATTGGTCCCATGATTCGATTCAGATTTGGAGATTTGGCCACCGAATCGGGCTGAGTCTCTTCCGAATCAAATCAGCACCTGAAGCTTCGCACAGCCCTACTTTATATGTTTGGGTCCTTATTTGCAGAAAGCATGAGTACTCCCAATCCACAATGAAGTCAATTTTTGCAGCTGGTGCTCGTTACCCTCTAAAAATGGAGAGCTCTAGTGTTTCAAACTGAGCACTTAAGAAAAGGAAGTATCCAGGATCTACTGATCCTTTTTGCACTGTTTGGCTTTAATGGATTTATCTCTATGCTCCATGTGGACAACAAAAGACCTGCTTTACTTCTTGATGAAGAAGAGAATTTTTTGAATTGTAAAGTGATGTAAGGTCTCAAGGAGACACCAAATATCAAACCAAAGCAAAACACTGCCCTGCATATGTGATGACTGAGCTTCTGCGTCAGTGCACAGGTTAGGAAGACTAGCCACCAGATGTGGCTTCTGCATGTTGGTAGGCTATGAGGACTAGCCATCGGATGTGGCTTCTGCATCTGTTTGCAGATGAAGACTAGCCACTAGATCTGACATGTTAGCACTTCACTTAGGAGTGCTAAAATGGGGTTATCAAACTCATTTGGGCTTCTCATTTGAGCCAGATGCAGACTGTGGGGCATTTCACAGGTTGAATGACTCACCTCTGGTGCTTGGGTGAGCAGCAGTGGTGTTAACCCCATAGCTTTTGAAACTGCTGTGTCAGTGTGGCTCCAGAACCCCGGGGGGGTTACCACCACGGCATGCTCCCCCGACACTTTTCCCCCCATCACTGATTCTAGTCACCAAAGACGACCGAACCCTGCCTGATTTTGATGGAAGGTAAGGAGCAGAGGGAAGCGAGTGGTAAAGGTGTTAACCCCTGTGTCCCAGACTTGCACTGATGCAATAGCTCTGGCAGTTATGGTAACAGTTCCTGCCAGCTGCAGTCACCCTGTGAGAAGCCCCCACATCCATGAGTCAGATGTCTGACACTCCTGACTTAGGGTATATTTATGCCACAGTTGGGCACATCTACACATGTACTTTAATGTGCATTAGCTTATTTTAATGCGCATTAAAGCATCAGAAAAAAACACACGTGCTTTCACTAATGCTCATTAAAATAAGCTAATGAGCCTTTTTCTAGTACCTCACAATGGAGGTACTAGATTTAACGTGCATTAGCAAAAGCACATTAATGAATGGGTAGATGTGCCCACAGGCAATATGTCCTGGAAGGGACACTCCCTAACAACTCCTGCTCAACCTGAGCTGAGAACGTGGGGGGGGACACTGCCCCTGTGGTTCCTCTCAAGACCCGGGTGTCCAGTGTGTTTGAAAGTGGCTACAGGGATGATCCTGGAGCAGCTTCACCAGCCTGTTCTTAGGTTTGGAGCATATGAGCAGAAGCAGTGTATACTCACGTGCTGGGACACGCTGTTGTTGTTGTGGTGGGGTAGACACATCCGGCCTGTAGACAGGAAGAGAGCTGGAAACGCTGGTGAAGACAGCAGTACAGAAACCAATATTGAAGTCTGCACCACTCCAATAAAAAAAAGCCAGCTACAGCTGAATGTCATGGTTTCTCTAGAGAAACTGAAGGTAGAAAGCCTCTTTGTGTAAAGAGCCAGAAGCCTTGCATGGTAATTTAGAGCCACTTGACTGGTAAGGTGTAGGAATAACATTATGCATTATACCAGGCTTGCTAATCTAATTCTCTCTTTTACATCAGCCAGGGTTGCCTCAGTCAGCATGGGCCTGGGAGAAGAAACTTTAGCCCGAGAACAAAGGGACGGTGGCCTGTTCACTAGCTACAGCTCGGTTTGACGTGATTGCTACCGTTACGATTCATGGAGGCCTGGGATACTTGCATCTGCGTGCAAGCAGGACAACAGACAGACATGAAAGACCAGATTTCTGGTCTGAGCATGAGCGTGAGCAAACCCAACCTCCTTTAGGGGCCATAAGGGTACATCTACTATACCGTTACAGCAGTGACTGCAGACATACCTCAGGTAATGTTATACCATATTTATTTGATTAGAAGATGAGGTTTCCTCCCCCCTCCATTTAACATAGGGGACAATACCCCTTACCTTACAATCAAGCATGTGGCAGCAGGGGGATGGGAGGGGGCAGGCATATGCTGCAGCTCCAGCCCCAACCCCAGCTCCCACATGCTCCTCCTTACCTTTGCTCCATGGCGGCAGGCTCCATCCCTGCTGCAGTCTGGGGTATGGAGCACAGCTCCGGCCTGGCCCCATAGCAGTGGCATGGAGCCGGCACTGCGGTTTCAGCCCAGCCCCACAGCAACAGCAGCAGGGACCCAGCGCTGCTGTTATGGGGACAGCCTGAAGCCATGCTCTGTGCACCGAGCTGCAGCAGGGATGCAGCCTGCTGGCACAAATCAAAGGTGGGTGGAGGGGGGGAAATGGGAGGAAAGCAAAGACTTCAAAGGGGGATATGGAAGAAAAGGGGGTGGGGACCTGAGGCTGCGGGTGGCAGAAGTGGTATGGAGAAGGGAGAACAAGGGAAGGGGGGAATCAGGGCTACTTGAGGCTGTGGGACACACACACACACACACACACACACACGGGAATAAGTGGTGGGGGGGTAGTGGGGGGGAATGACACATGACACACAGGCAGCAAGGGGCAAGCTGTCTGCCTCTCTCACTGCCTTCCCCTATCACCTGATCCCCACTGTCTGCCCCCCATGACCTGTACCATTACTGCCCCCCTCATCACCTCTCTCCACACAACTTGTAGCAGTGGGGGCAGGGCATGAATTTAAGGTGATTCTCCAATAATTAGAATCCATACATGGAAAATTATTTAAAAAATGATAAATTTTCTGTGTGTAGAATCAAATTATACAGGGATCGTCTTACATGCAGGGTCATCTTGTATTCGAGTGAATACGGTAGGGAGCAGTCGTCATACTAGCAATCACAGCAGTACAGAACTCTGCACGGGCTAATTCGCTCGGCTCCTCAGCAGCCCATGCTCCAGGCCACTGCAGCTGGACTGCTATCAGCACCCAAGCTAAGCAATTTCAAGCCATTTGGTGTAGATCTACACTACGCTGCAGTCAGAGCAATGTAAGCATAAGAGTTTCACACCTAACGCCCTAAGCATGGAACGGAGATGGGCCATTTCAAGAGGCCTATAACTCTACTGAAGTTTATGAATTAGCTTCTGTGAAGCAGATGCCCTAAGACAGTGGTTCTCAAACTTTTTTTTTTGCAGACCACTTGAAAATTGCTGAGGATCTCGGCGGACCACTTAATAAACTTTTTTTTTGTTCTGCAAATCAAAGCACACAACTCATATTTTAATATCGGTAGTCTTATCTTACAAGTACAGATCTTCTCGATTGTGCCACAACCTTTCTGCGGACCACCTGAACGGAGCTTGCGGACCATGGTTTGAGAATATCTGCCCTAAGTGAAGGTTGAAAGCCCTGGTGATCTGAGTCCCAGTCACTTAGGAGGCCACTGCTTATTCCATACTCTGAAAACAGAGAGGCACTTGGGAACGACTTCTTGTTGGAGTTGAGCAATAGACACACCAGGTCTGCCTGGGGCTTTTAAGTTTTGTATCAGGAAAGCTTAACACTGCTGTTCCAAGCAGAGCACCGGGTCTCAAGCAAACGCAGCAGCTCAGCTGATGCTGAATATCTTCAGCAAAGAGGTAATGAGGAGGACAACTGCTGCGAGCAACCTCTGTACAGAGGCAGAGGGAGGGAAAACTCCTCGTGTGACCCTCTGTGGCTACAGAGTCTGCTCACGGTTTGGAAAGTCACTGTTTAGTGACCTTCAGGGCACAGTGCACGAGCCAGCTGTTTGGTTTAGCACAGGGCCAGCTGGTTTGGTCTCACTTGTTTTACGATTTTGTTTTCGGTGATTAATGCAAGCAGCTGCTCTGCAAACACAGCCGACCCCGGAGAAACGGGTCAGATAAACTGGAACAGTAATGGGTCACTAGAAGGTGATTCTGCACTGAGCATGAGCAATGTATTAGCAGCTTCTCAGAAAACATCCCTGAGGGTAGGGTTGTCCAACTGATGGCCCACAGGCTGCATGCAGGCCTCAGGCCCTCCCTGGCTGCAATTCCCCTCGTTAATCCAGCTGCTGCTGCAGCCATGGTCTCCGGCTCTTCCTCCCCAAGGGCGGTATGGGGTGGGGTGGTATGGTGGGCCACGGCATGGTGCAGTTTACAATTCCTGGGGAAGCCCACAGCTGAGGAGGTGAGGGGATCCCTGCCCACAGCGGGAGAGGGCACCCATATGGATCACAGTGGGGTAGGGGGCACCTGCCTACCTGCACAGGTGGTGCAGTGTGGGGAGGAGTGCCTACCCATGCAGTGCCAGGGGAGCTCATGGCCAGGGAGGTGAGGGGGGCCATGGCCACCCACTGGTGCCTTCCCTGCTGGTGCAGCCCCAGCTGCTAAGTTGGACAGCCCTGTCTTAGGGAAACACTTGTGGAAGCCTCTTGCCCCAATATTTACAGCTTCATGGGTGAAGTGGCGGTCTTTCTCTCATTAGTATTTACTCTTCTAGTCCCCTCAGATATGCCCTACACTACCCAATCGCCCTAGCCCCTTTTTTTGGCAGTCATGCTTAAGGAAAAGCACCTTCCGCTATTTTGCAGCAATGAACAAAACGTGGGTGCACTAGCATAATACATTCCTGACTGACACATTTCGAGGCTCGTGGCTGGGCTGCCTATCCCCCCAAAACGTCCTGGCTTTTTTCTCGACAGGGAGAGAGAAGGGATTCTTCGGTCAATGCGAGGCTCTTTGAGCAGATCTGCACTCCTTTCTCTCTCATCTCAGGAAGTTTTCCCTTCTCCTTCATTAAATCTTGCCTCTCTTGTTAAATTTCCAGGAGGTGGAACCTGAGACCCAAAGCCACGGGGAAGCCTGCACAGCCAGAAGTTGTGACCGAGGCACCCACGCCTGAATACAATATGCTTTTAATTTCTTACTTGGTTATTTATTAAAGAGACCCTGCAGCTGCCGCAAGGAGACTTGCTTTCCCTCGCTCTCTCGCTCTCTCTCTGAGCATTTAAGTTGCCTTCATTTACATTTTGTATGCGTTATGCTAGGCTGGCTGCCTTGATAAATATCTTCAAATGACTGCTCCCCGTGCAGGGCTTGTCTTGTTCTTACATGATTGAAAGCAGCCCACACCTTTTCACACACAGAGGAACTGTAGGTGATTGAGAAAGGCAGCTGCAATTTACTCATCTGAAAGTGAAGCTGTAGGGGGGAGAGAGGGGCGAGAGCCTTTCAAAACCTTATGCAAGCAGGAATAGCTTTTCTGGGTCACTCATCAGAAAACTATTCAAGTTACTCAGGGGTATAGAAAATTATCAAAGAGTTTCCAAAAAAAGGCAGATTCAGACATGCTCAGACCAGGCAAGATGCACAGCCAGCTCCTTTGCTGGTAGGAGGTAGTTAGCAGTGCCTGTATTAAAAGAAGAAAACAGCGGGACGGAGCATTTGGGCTAATGCAAGCGCTGTTCTCACTGAGGGCACCAAGTACACATTTGAGCCTGTTACATTTTGCTTTTAAGTCCAGGGCAAACTGTCTTCCTGGTTTAGCCAAGTTACCTCTCATCTGAGCCCAGTCTGCATGCCCCATATGTCCCTTGACCCATATGCCAACCACATCATGTTCATAGACAGTCTATTCCAGACTCTGAGACTCAGCCGGTAAAGAAGTTTTTCTTTATGTCCAGTCTAAAATGGTCTTCCAGCAGTTTGTGAACGTTAGATCTTGTCTTCCCTTGGGATGCCCTGGTGAACAGATGTTCTCCCAGTACCTGATGCAGATTAGAGGCCACTGTGCAGCCAGGTAGACCCTGATTTCCCTCCCAGATCTGGGAGCTGAAGTGCCTCTTCTGTCACCTACTGGCTCAGCATGCAACAAGGCAAGTTCTCCCCTCCCACTCACATCCCTATAGAGCAGCATTTAAGCCAGGGGGGGAGGGATCACAAACACCCTGCATTGGTTTATGGCACACATCTGAAGAACGCACGTGTCTGTGCATGGCGGTGGGGAAGTCCCACAACTTTGCTCTCATCGCAAGTGCTCATAGCATCAGAACTGAGAACCACTGGTCTCCGATATCATATCATGCTAGAGCCCAACAATTAAATAGGCTTGGCAAGGGCTGCCAACAGCATGTGGGGATAGAACACACTGACACATCATTTTTTTCCCCCTACCTGGTGCTTGAAGACAAGCATCATCATTCAGATCATTGTGCTTTAATTAGCCACTTAGAGAACAATTTAGGATTTACAAGGACCCCTGGCCAGTATCTTTGGAGATGGTAACTAATGATCTTGGGAGCCCAAACTGAGATGCTGCAAAAAAAAGAGGTCTGGACCAGTGCTCATGACTCTCTGGAAATCAGGCCCCTTTCCAGGTTTGTCCAGCTGATTGTCCACACTCGCCATTTTGAACATTTTGGTTAGGGTCAAGAGAGCCCAGTATCCCTGCTGCAGACTGCTCTCCTCCTCTCTCAGGAACAGCTCTTATGACAAAAGAGTGAACTGTTATGTTTCCATGTCAGAGATAAGGCACCATGGGCCGTCTTAGACTTCTTCCCACTTCCATCTTTTTTGGGGGGGGACCTCAAGGTTTTTTAAATGTCTCCTGCTGTACCTGCAAACCACCCACAAACCACCAAATGAAAATAGCAACCCCCTGGCCTCACAGATGGCCATCAATTATTTAAAATGCTCCTTCTGCATAAAATCTTCAGAGCGGTGATGTTCAGGAAGATGTGGTACAGTTACTTTGCAGCCTCATGAAAAATTCATTCTTGCTTGGCAAGGAGGGCAGTGAGTCAGGCAAGCAGTTTATTTGCCATTTCCCTGACCTTGATGCAAATGTGCGCTGCCCCAGACTCTTTTTGGTGGGTTGTCGTTCTAAGGTATTGACCAAAGCGTTCTTTGGAGGAGGAGATTTTCCAAGGAGACTAAAGGATTTAGGTGCCCAACTGTCTTACTATGCCTCTTTGAAAATCACAGTCTTGGCGCTTGCAAAAAAAAAATCATCTCCAAGATCAACCTTCTTATTTACTCACTCTCTAAGAACAAGTTTACCTGTGCTGCCTCAACCTCATCCTGGGACTCAGTTTAGCTACAAAATAGTGGCTCCTTGGCTGTGGACAGTGCAGCAAACAGGTACCAAGAGTGATGGGAGTTGTGATGTCTGCTAGAGCTAGTGGACCGAGGTAACAATCAGCTTCCGGGAGGCAGTGAGCTTTTCAATGCCTTTATCTTGAACTGGCCAGATGTTAAATGGGAGAGGGAATGATGGGAGAGGAATGACTGGGAGAAAGGAAAAAGAAAAAATAAAGACAGCTGCTGGAAAGGACTAAGATGCAATACAAGCTGAGCATGGGAAGAGGAAAGGGAAAGAAGGAAGGAAAGAGCTGACAGAGGCAGCGAGCCTGTGTTCAGCTGGGGTCAGTCTCCAGAGTCAGTCAGACACCAGCTGAGGATGTGGCCCATCACGCAATTCATATTGCAGAAAGTTCTCTGTGTTTGAGACTGGTGGTTGTGTGGCTGCTAATGGACACTCTTCCTGTTCCCCAAATGCTCCTTTTTGCCTCCACTCCTGAGCTTTGCTGTAAGGAACCAATAACCAGTGGCTTGTCCACTTTTCCACTTCCCTAATCCACTCCTGCCAGCACAGGGAAGGTTGGTTTCAAAACGCACGGACAGAACAGGGACGGTGAGGGAAGGCTCTGTCTATACCATGTTTTGCCAGACAGTGGCAGGCTAACCCTGTGGTTTTTCTTGCAGCTTATCTTCAGTCTACAAGCATTGCATTGCACTGCACTGGTGGGCACCTTTCACCTGGCTCTGCTCCAGGCTGCTACTTTTCTTCCTGTGGAAAGACCTTGGTGGGCACTTTAAAATGTAATGTGCTACAGTAAAGCCCCTCTCTGCAATACACTTTTCAAGTAGACAAGGTGCTGCAGCACAGCCAAGGCCATGGGATGATGCTTGCCTCTCAGTCTTGACATCATACCTTCCCGTTTGCGTTGGGCTACATATTTTGTGTGTTACACTTACAATAAAAGTTTAGAGGCAAAATGAAAATGGACCCATCCTTGGGCCTGGTTCTTTTATCGTTTCCATCAGTCATGTCACGTCATCCTCTTATACTACATTACTCCAGCTGTAAGCTTGGGAGGCTAAAAACCGATGTCAGATTTCTCTCAGAGGAAGCCTTTTATCCTGGAATACACGTGCACAAGCCCACTGTGCCATGTAAGAGCCTATAAAGTACCGAGATAACACTTTTCCCAGGGACAATCACAGCTAATTCCAGTTAATTGCCATTCAAGATGCATGTGTATAAACAACTGTCCCAGGGCCTGTTTTGATGCGAGTCAAAGCCCAAGACTATCAGCTTTGGGAAAACTCCAGTTATTCTGGGCTGAATTCAAAAGGCACGACAGGGTGGCACCTTCAATACTAACTAGTTCAGAAAGGGTGTCACTTTAGGCACCTAAGGGTATGCCTATACTACTGTAACCACAGCACTGGGTGAACATCCCCATGCCATCACATTAGCTGGATACTGGGTATTAGTAGCTGTCTAATGCTGAGGAGAAGTTGGTCACTACTGGGGCAGTTAGTCCCTGCTGA
>NW_005842552.1:281387-287324 GCF_000455745.1 Alligator sinensis
CCATTTAAACTGTACATCTACGCTATGCTGCAGTCACAGCAGCATAGACAGACACTAAATCTAACCTTGACACCCCTAGGATCCTCAGCCCCCTGCTCAGCTGCCGCCTAACTACACTGGCTACCAAGATGCTACCAGCTGGTGTATCCACAACTGGCTAAGTACTGATGCTACTGAGCCAAAACTCGGTGGGATTCGCAAACTCTGTATTTCCCCACCCCTGCAGGGCCTGATCTGGGAGGTGTTCTCAGAATATGGTTGCTCTGCACAAACCACCGCTAGGAAGATGGGCAAACAGGGATGTAACCCAGAAATCCTGTAGTCCCAGTGCTCTTCTGCGAGGCAGTAGGCCAAAGTCTGCACCCCACTCTGCTCAATAAGGAGGGACTTAAACCCAGATTTCCCTTCATAGGCAATGTGCTGGGGGGTGGGTCACGTGCCCCCACCAAGATTTCTGCGCTGATGGTGGTACACAGGGCTGCAGCCTGGCTGGAGTCAGGGGGCATCAGCAGTGGGGGCAGCAGTGCAGAGTTGTGCCTCCTCACTGCCAACGCTTACACGTCATCTATGCCCATTGTCTACCAAGGGTACCAAGACCACTGGGCTAGCGGATATTCAGCGGTGAGATGCTGCTCCACTCTGCATAAATAATCATATAATAGAAATCATAGAGAAGTAGGGCCTCAAGATTAAATGTACATTGAGACAGACCAAAAAACCCCAACAGGCTGAGCCTCCAGACCAGTGGTTAGGGCATTGATGTGGGGGAGGCAGCTGGCAAGTTCTTGGCTCCAGTGAATATTTTACTATTGATGCAAGTGGAAAAGCTTCAAGAGGCTCACCCCAGAATGCCCAACAGCCTGGTGGTTAGAGCTTTCCCTTGGGATATGCAAGCCCCTGCTCCAAATCAGACTGTATGGAGATGAGTGCTCAGCTGAGTGCCCCTTACTACTGGGGGTAATGGGGCAAGAGTTTTCTCAGTGCATTTTGGAGGGGAAAGGGCTGACTTGGCTGAGGCACGTAACCCAAGGAGAGGGATCGTAGCTGAGCATCCTGAGTAGAGGGAGCTGGGAACCTGCCTCTCTTGCATTTCTGACTCTCAGCCCTCTGCTCAGCTTATGGGATCCATTAAATCCCTTAGGCAACTGGATCTTTCCTTTGTATAAAGAGCCTGTGCACATCAGGGATCCAACACCTAAGAGTTAGGCGTTGCAGTGCCAAGCTCTTAAGTCCCTTTGTGAATATTGGGCCTCTCGTCTTATTGTCCGTAGAGCATCTAGCATGGTGGACTCATGTCAGGAATGTCCAGTTCATGTCAGGACCCCCGCACACTGCAATGTCACAGATATAATAATTCATAGATTCATAGATTCATAGATGTTAGGGTCGGAAGGGACCTCAATAGATCATCGAGTCCGACCCCCTGCATAGGCAGGAAAGAGCGCTGGGTCTAGATGACCCCAGCTAGATGCTTATCCAACCTCCTCTTGAAGACCCCCAGGGTAGGGGAGAGCACCACCTCCCTTGGGGTGAGGTCCTCATAATGAGGAGGAGGAGGTTGACTAAGATGATTGCACCCAGTGTAAGGGACATCAGAATCAAGCCCCCATTGTTTTTCAGTGGGTTTGTTGTTTTTTTAGTATATTACTAGAAAATAGGCTCTGGGTTGACTTTCATTTGCTGGTTCTAGTCATGGGGGTTACTAAAAGCAAAAAAACCAAAACCCCCAAAAGAGCTCAGTTTTGTGTTATTTCATACAGGGAAAGGGGGAAAAGGGAAGACAAAAAACACTTCAGAACTGGTTCCTGGCTTTATCTAAAGATCCTTTAAGTGGGCCCAGTTCCTCAGTCCAGGTGTACTGTTGTGTGGCTCAGCTAAGGCAGTCGAGCTGTGCTGCTGCAATGCAGGGAAGGCCAAGACCCCAAACAGGCTCTCCAAGAAGGTACTTAAGTACATGCTTAATTTTAAGTGCATTAGCAGTTCTAGACTTCAGTCCATAGACTATTCAGTCTCTATGGTCATCATATTTTAAACACAGTATCTGATGAAGGAGACTGTAGCCTGTGAAAGCTTATGCATTTCTGAACGAGTTGGTCTTGAAGGTGCCTTTAGAAAACTCTTGAAACTTCAGGCAGCAGGCATTTGATCTCCTTGCATCTCAGTCAACCCCTCTAGAAAATGCAAAAAACAAACAGTCAGACAATAGGATCTCTTTGCTATGGATATATGGCTAAAAGGATCTCTCTCTGGTTGTAGACAGACAAATTCAATGGAGTTAAAAATGGGGCTTCCAGTAATTAGAAGCAAGCCCAGGGTGTTTTAGCAGCTGTTCATTCAGTGCTAGGGCGCTACAGTTTAGTTTCCATTTAGAACGAGAGGGCAGACACATGAAACAGTTTCCCTGGATACAGCTCTTTCCCAACTGACCACCTTCTGATTTTGTGCACCTTGCCTTCTCCTAAGCCCTTTTGGTGACTCAGAAACTGCCGTGCCTCCCACTGACTTCAACAGAGCCAGGATTTCACTCTATAGATTTTTAGGGTAACTTCTGCAGCACCCACTTTTGGTTTGTCCCTATTAAACTCTATAGGACATTTCCATAAGAGGAAATAAGAGCTTATGCACCCCTCCTCATCTTACTAAGCTTCCAATGAGGATGCCAACTACCTGTTTCTAAGTAGATTTGTTTCACAGGGTATGGGTATCACAACCCCCCCCCACCAACCTTAGTCTCTTGTACATTGTTTTCCTGTGACCTGAAACAGGCCCCTTACTCTCACCTGGCCTGCTACCCCCCGGCTGCCCCCACCTCTACCCAGCTTCTTACCCTTTGGGAATTCCACCAATAAATCATTAACCTAGTCACAAGTCATATGAAAGGCTATTCAAGGTTTAAACCTTGTAAACTGTGTTAATAAGCGTTCCTGTGCTGCGTTGCATGGGCACGCTGCACAGAGAACACTCAATACCAGACACAGACATGCTGATTAAGCAAGCCCCCAGGCCCAGAAAAAAAAAGTCAGGAGTCTTGTTTCTTTTGTGGCCTCAGGGCTGAACCGATGGTGTCAAATGCTTAGAGATACAGAGTCTCTCCATGATGTTTCGCTACCCATTACCCTCTGCAATACAATTGTTGTTTTACTTTTATTTCAGTGTGTACTCCCTGCCCCAGAACCAGAACACAGGCCTGCCAGCTCCCCTATGGACCAGTCCTAACAGATGCAAGAGCTTAGTCCTGGATGAATGCAAGGGGGATGAAGACCTGTAGCGTTTTAGAGAGTATTCTCAAGCTATGTCTCAGGGAGGGCTAGTAGGCTCAGATCTAGCCCTTTGACTGGGGCAGGTTGTTTCCCACTGAACTTCTCTGTAAAAAGTCCTGTGATGACAGATAATTATCAGGCACTGGCAATAGCTCTGGTCTTGGCTCTGAGACTGCTGAGCTGATGTATTCAGAACCAGACACATTTCCATGAGAGGTGAAGTGATGATGTCTGTCACTGGGGCCCATCTAGGGAGACTCTGATTTATTATTGAATGTGCGTTATTTAAGCATAGGCATAGTAAGCTCTGGAGACTGGGGGGCGGGTGTCTTACCTCAGTTACTTGCCCCAGATCTCTGCACATGGGAGGCAGATGCTACTACTACAGCTCCTGCTGCAGGAGCCCTGTGACATGGGGTCGGTCCCTGGAAACTGCCCCTCATGCCCTATTCGCCTCCCCCCCACCCCATCACAGATAAGCTATTGGGCCCAGGGCTGCACCTACTGTGCGGCAGACACTCCAGGAGGGGGGCACTCCACTTGCCCACTCACCCGCCGGGGGCTGGTGCCCCTCTTGCCCAGCCTTAGTTAAGCTACGGTCTTTAAGAGTGTTTTAGGTTGTCAGCCTTGACACAGAGGCACTCTAGGAAGGTGACACAAAACACAGCACTGCAGAGAATGTACCTTGAAGAAAATGAATTGCTGAAAATCTCATTTCCACGATGCACATATTGCACTACATGCTACACAGTGAAGCACACAAGCCACTTTTGCTTGTTTGGGATGAGCTAAAACATTTCACTTGGCTTCTTGACAAGCAGCCTGGGAAATTCTCACCCTCGGATACCACTGGAATCTCTTGTCTTGTTTGGTGGCATCTCCAGATGCCATCGCTGCAAATGTGCCCCAGTCACAATAAAGCTCACTGTCCAACATGCTACAGTAACCTACAGAACTAGAGGTTTCGCGTCACATGAAGCTTTGCTGAAGCCAGCCACACTTCTTGACAAATACAGCACTATTCATTGCAAGTAGAGGGGGAAGAATCGTGCCCTGAGTTTGGATACATTATATACACAGCAGATCTATGGTACTGCAGTGATTTAATCTCCACTGTTGAAGTCAGTGGAGCTGTGCCAATTTACACCAACTACAGACCTAGCTGTTCACATCCATACCTTGCTGGGCTATTCAATGCCTTTTTTTAACTGTACCACTTATAAATTTCAATTGCAAAACAAACAAGTGGACAATGTATCAATTAAAGGGAAAAGAAAAAAAAAATCAACCTTGAAAGGTCAAGGGTCTAACCTATCCTAGTTCTCCTGATCATATTCAGGTTCTTTGAACCAGCTATTTGCATATGGTAAAATCTAATTTTAGTTATTAATCCCATTGAACCATTTTTTAAATGGAATATGTGACCTCAGGGTGCTATTAAATTCTAATTAAAAATCAGTCAAAAGCCCCTCTTCCCAGTGTTTGTGCCTGCAGCATTCTTTCCATGGTGGCATCAAAAAGCTTAGCTCATTACTTCTTAATTAATTTTGCCTCGCAAAGCTGCAAGTTCTCAGTGGACCTGTTGGAGTTTCAAAAGCTTGTCTGTACATTTTTATCTTGTGAACAACAGCCTGATCCAAAGCCCAGTCAATGGAGAGACAGCTGGGTCTGCAATTCTTACCCACGTACAGTTGACACCTGTTAGCAGCAACATATCGGTGCTATGCTGCTCCTAAACGTCTGTTGCTGTTACAAGAAGCGTCATTTAAATACACAATATGGAAAATGTCTCTGGGTGCGCATTGTTGGGAAGTGCATTGCTGCAAATGGATGTCAACCATGTGACAGCTGCAACGAGTCATCTTTTTTGAGGATAACAGAATCTACCATACTGGGGTCTTCTGCTGGGAGGGCTCTCATGTAGGTTTTTCCCAATGTAAGTATTACAATCCTAACCCACATGCTTATGCCCAATTTGCATTTATAATACAGACGGAAGACAGCTTTTTTGCCTTTTCTCCTACTCCCAGGAAATGTCGCCATTGGGTTAAAAGAGATTTTCCAAGACTGCTAGGCGTGAGAATCAGCGGAGCTGTGGTGGTCATTAGTTTTCAGGACAGGAGTCCAGAATTCATGGTCTCCCCCAACACATGATTCATTTCCTCTTTTGGCTTGCATGCGTGTGTGCATGCGTGCGTGAGGCTGGTGAGCCGGAGGTGTGAGTAGGCCACTGAAACAAAGAGAGGAAGAGACAGGACAGAGACGGGATGGGGAAGGCTGCTGACTCAACCCCAGCAGAGCATTTTTAAAATACAAGCACCCCAAAACATGGAGCGAAACAGAGTGCGAGGTGGGGGGCATCATGGCTGGGACATACAGCTTCTCTTTCATTGTTATGCAAGAAGAGCCTGACAACATGGCGCTGTCAAGCTGTCAAATGGCACTTTGTACAGGACTGAGGGGAATGTTCATGGCTGGTCTTAAGCTAAGAGCAACCTGGCTGGTTTCAAAGCAAGTCACGTTTGCCCAAGGAGACACCCAGTTGTCAAGCATAAGTCAAGCTTGCCCTTGTTTACCTCCGTGCAGCCTCATTGCAGGGCATGGAGCTGAATGAATGCGACTGAGGGGACAATGAAAGGAAAAAAAGTAATATGGCAGGGGCTGGGGGGGAGGGGAA
>NW_005842552.1:287365-289842 GCF_000455745.1 Alligator sinensis
GGGGAGGGGGGCAGGGGACACAAAGCAAACTTTATGATAATTTCATTTTCGAGAATGGATGAGATGTGCGTGTGCACATGCAGTGGGAAATTACTCACTAATGGAAGTGTGCATGTGTGTGTGTGTGTGTAGGGGGAAAACTAATCACCAAAAGGAAAGGAAACCTGTATTTTAATAAAACTGTTGTCACTTATGGGAGGGCTGAGTTCAAAGGAGCTGTGCAAAGTTGTAGAAATTGTTTCAGCAAGCACACAAGAGTCTAAGTTAATGTGATTTATGCGCTGTAGAGGTATAAGTTACGCCTTCTGAATTTGGTACATGCACTCTAGAACGTGACATATCCATGTCATGCAGCTGCTGTACCTACTCTGTGCAGGGCTACTACACGAGCAAGCTGTCCAGCTGGAACCAGAGATCCATGGCCCAGGGAAGGGTGGGGGTGGAGGGTTCACATTTCTTGCTGCAGTCAACAGGAATGAGAGTCAATGCCCCTGCCAAGTGAGTGACTGCATGCACATGCCAATGTGGGATGGTCGGCACTATGCCATTGTGCCCATGTTGGTGCCCGTGGTTGAAATTCACTTGTTTTGGCAGTGCGAGTAATAAATTATTTTCCTTATGTGACTAAAGGGCAATAGACCTGAACTCAACATGAAGAGGGGTTCACCTCATCAAAACTTTAATCAGGTGCCACAGGGCAGTTTAGCTTGGGCAGAAACTGGACAGAGAGGCAGAGGGAGGGGAGTCATATTTGGAGTGTAGGAGCAAATCCCAAATGGCAGAGACTGTCTAAAGTTCCTACATGTGACTAATTACCATCCCCATCTCCACGGCATAACGGCGGAGTTGAATTATTCCAGGCATGGCACCTACCCCAGCATTTCATGAGCTGCAACTGCTCTAGCTGGGTTAGGATGAAGAAGATCTGGATCTTTGACAAAGGTGAGAAGCAACAGCTTGATGAGGAATGATGTGGAGACAATGGCTCACTGGGAGAGGCAGCATGACAGCTAGTGGTGGAGAGATGATGGCTCTTGGTAGTGTGGCTGAATGTTACTACTCTTGACACTATCAGTGCATTTGCTTAGTGCATTTTAGGCTCTGGAAGTTCACCAGCTGCCAGCAAGGAGTGGGGGCATCAGAAGAGACATGAGGTTAGTGGAAAGTCAAAGGCACATCAGCCAATTGGATGTTTGCACAAGCAGGTGGCAAACTGAGGCAAAGAACCAATGCCGAAGACACTGCACCAGATGGGTATTTTATTTACTGTCCAGGTACCCATTCATGCACATGTGATCCATTGGTTGTGTACTCCCAAAATGATGGTTTGCCTTTAAGAAATTTTTCTTTGCTTTCTACCGAGTGCTCTTCAGAGGGAAACCAGTGTCGGCTCAGGGCCTCTTGAGAAGCTGCTTAGTATTTCCCAGCTTTCTGGGTGGAAGGAATACGCCAGGGCATTCATTAAGATCAAGACGAATGCCCTAGACATTTGAAATTGGCCCTTTTTGCTGCTGACAATGCCTGGCCAAAGGGTTGCGATTGCATAATAAATAAAACTTCCTGGCAGGGAGATCAAGTTGCTTGTGAAACTACCTCCTACGGGAAATGATAAGCCCCAGAGCTTGGGTCAAAGCACTAGAAAATGTACAGTCAGGAAAACCCATCAGGAAGATGGGATGGATGAGATAACCACACTCATGCAACTTTGTGTGGTAGAAGTCTATTGACTTAGCCCAGGGATTTTCAGTAAGGAAGACTGGTAACACCCGCCTTGGGCACCCCTGGACAATCCTCGGTTGCAATCAGGTGAGTGGAGCTGCACAAAACCCCATCGGATGGGCTCTGCCTGCCGGGGACCTTCGCTGGGAGCAGAGCCTTAGCGGTTATTCTTCCTTTCCTCAGTCTCACAGCACTCTCCCTTTTCTTCTCTCTGCTTCTACCCCCTTTTTCCAATTCAGCATTGAATGAGAGTCAACCCCTGGAGTAGATGCCTGTTGCTGCCCCACCTCAGCTCAATCAGGATGCCATGCACTCAATGGGCTCACAAAAAGTACGTTTCCAAGGACTTGATTTGTCATTTCATGTAAAAGAATGAACTCTGATAAGGATCTGCATTCTTCTCCCATAAAACCCTATAGATACCATATCTTGTGTCTAAATAGTTTCTCATAAGAACACACAAGTCACTCATTCTTCTCCATAAAAGCCGGAAAAGCCTGCCTCACTCAGCTGCTATAGTTAATGCTGGGGAGGGAAGCCTTTGCTCTTTCATTATCAGGAGCAACCATGAAGTGTGGGATGGGGAGGGCTCAGCATCACGGCAGGAAAAGGATTTCATATCTGGAAATAATCTTGCAGGAGTCTCTCAAGACTGGATTTCTTGGCAAAGGGGTTTCACAAAGTCCCCTCAAAGCACTAGGAAGAGAGTTCTCATCCTCTGGGGACCTGCTGCACTTTTACCAACTCCCCCTCCAACC